>NC_048602.1:12331923-12492929 GCF_003668045.3 Cricetulus griseus | reverse complement strand
AAAGCAAACAGCCAAACAATTCATAGAGAGACCTGGTAGCCCAAAAGATGATTGAGAATAATTTTTTGCCAGATGATGTTGTTTTCCAATTATCATCTTAATACAAACATGGAAACTTCCTCTCAAAGCTATTCATCTGGGTAAGATAGTGTATGTATACATAAATACAAATAGGTAAAGGACTTTGAAGATATTTTGATCTGTATCACATTCCAATGGTGGTGTCTGGATCCTTACCCAGCAACATAATCTTTACCCAATAGTTTGTCTTGTCTATGGGATGTGCTGTGGTAAGAGTCACATAGATATTGTAAAAGTGGTCAATCAATGTCTAATTCAGCTCCATCCACCACCCTAGGTAGGCCAGGGGCTGTTTCCAGTTCTGGTTCTGCTGCCCTGGTTGGGGACATCTGACTAAATAGCAAACCTCAACAGGTACAAACAAATTAAAATACCCCCTTTATCTTATCAGATCACCATGCTTTAAAGTTAGAATTCAACAACAACACGAATTGCAGAAAACCTACAAAATCATGGAAATTAAGAAACACCCAATTGCACAATTCCTGGGTTGAGGAAGAAATAAAAAAAAGAAATTAAAGTTGTCCTAAAATTCAAGGAGAATGCAGATATAACATACCCAAACTAAGGGACACTTTGATAGCAGTGCTAAGATGAAAGTTCATAGCTCTAAGTGCCCACATGAAGAAACAGGAGAAAAGTCACATTAGAGAATTAACAGCACCATGGAAAGCTTTAGAACACAAAGAAGCCAATACACCCTGGAGGAGCAAATGCCAGGAAATAATCAAATTGAGGGCTGAAATCAATAAAATGTAAAGTAGAAGAACAATAAAAGAATCAATATAACAAAGAGTTGGTTCTTCGAGAAAATCAACAAGATAGACAAATCTTTATTCAAACTTACCAAACAGCAGAGAGTGAACATGCAAATTTATAAAATCAGAAATGAAAAGGGGGACATAGCAACAGACACAGAGGAAATCCAGAGAATCATCAGGTCATACTTCGAAAACCTATATGATGGGAGAAGTGCTTCTGTGTATACGTTTGTCTTATTGGATGATAAATAAAGTACTGTTTGGCTAATGAGGCAGCAAGTTAGGTGGGACTAGGAGTCAAGGAGGATTCTGGGAAATGTAGTAAAGAAGTGTTGATCCAGGCAGTTAGTGACATACCAGGGAGACTCATATTTAAAAAGGACAAGCAGGAAGTGGCGGCCATTTCCCCTTCTCTCTTCTTCCAGAGTCACCATGTGATCCTGGGAAGAGGATGCCAACGGAAGGCATCCTCTATAAGATAAATCTTAGAAAATATGTAGATTTATGATAATTAAGACTTAGCTAGCAGATGAGAAATCCTAGTCATTGGCCTAGCAGCATTTGTACCTAATAGAAGTCTCTGTATTATTTGGGGCCCTAACTCAGTGGGCAGAACTCAAGCTGCTGGTGGAAAGCACCCATGTGGCAGTAGGGCTTGGACGGTTTTGGTGAAAAGATTTATTGTAACAGAATTTTGTCAGTGAGCGGGATGACCCCATACCCCAAGGTTCCCAGAGGAAGACGGAAACCTGCCGCCACAGCTGGCCCTGTGGGGCCGCTGAGAGGCATTGGAGCAGCTTCCATATGCTCGTGCTGTCCCGGCGCTCTTGGGGGTTGCATTTGGCACACCCGAGATGATAAAGACAGATCCAGATAAAGAAAAACCTCTAAAGGTTTACACTGTGTTTAAAAATACATGTAGGCTTGTGAGAGAAAAAGTAACAGGATGAAATAGAGTAGCTGGGTGTGATGGCACACATCTTTAATCCCAGCACTCCAAAAGCAGAGGCAGGCAGATTTCCACAGAGAAACCCTGTCTCAGGAAAAAAGAAACAAAAGAAAGTAAAAATAGAATAATAGAAGAGCCACCTAAAGATGAAAAATACAGAGTCTGGATACTATATGCTATATTGTTATCTTTAAATTGTTTGATTGCCAAGGAAAGAGTTACTGATGCTAAAATACATGTGATTATAAGTACTGCTAAATTAATCCAACTTATGCATTTTTAAAATGCTTTGACTTCAATAAGGACAGGCTACTTGAGAAAAAAGTTTTTGCTTGTGTTTCCATAGAAAACGAAAAGCTGTGGATTCCTTACTGACTAATATGGTTTGATCAAGTAAGACTCCCTGAAGCAGTGACCCAACTGATTCTACATCCAAAACAGCTGAGATAATACAGCCTTCCAGACTACAAAAACAAGGACTTGGTCAGATTTCCGTGTTTTATCATGATCCCCATGGTACAGCCATCGCCCCCAATCAGCAGGAAGTAGTTTGGAATGAACGACGCCCAAATTCCCAAATATTGTTTATAAATGTTTGTTTTCATTTAAATGGGGTTGGTTATAAATGATATTGAGCATAGTCAATCTCTTTTTAAAGGAAAAAGAAGGGGAGAATGGGTTATTGGAATGAATACTTTGCATTGGTATGGATTTTCATTTATTGATACAACTTTAAGGCCAATTTTGTGATATGTATGTGTCTCCTCTTGTTTAGGTATTGTGTTTATACAGATCTTTTAAAGTGATATACATAATTAAATACAGGTTATGTAGTCACTTACAATAGTCAGAACTTATAATTAGGTTAGTTAAGTTTTCTAGATATACAGAGATGTATTTGAGATGGATAGGTATTCTTCAAACCTTTCAAAGACCTACAGAAATATGGCATTTCAATGGTTTAGGGTTTTTCTTTGCAGTGAGACACAACTGCTCCTGGCACACCAATTACATCAGAAAGGAGGATGGGCATTGAAGAAACTCGTTGTGGAGTTTGCTTTCAACATGGCAAGATTAGCCATTTGGGCAAGAAACTGCTCTTGCCTGGACTGTTTGTTGCTATATAAATTGGACATGCAAGACCCACAAGTGACTGTTAAACTTACAAAGCAAGACAACACTGAAGGGTTCCTGTGGAAATGGAGAAGTGTGCCAGACACAATATGGCCTGTGGGCTGAAGATGGATGCCCCAATATTACAGAGGAACTTTGGATGACTGTCCAGGTAGCGAGATGTCTCTGTCAATTCTAGAGTTTATATATTATCCTTCTATGGTCTTTGATAGAGTTGAAGACGGATAGTTATGGCTATAGTTTTCTTCAGTTATTATAAAAGATAAGTTACCCTTCTTTTATTTAGACAGAGAAGAGGAGATGATGGGGGAAGAGCTTCTGTGTACAAGTTTGTCTTATTGGGTGAAAAATAAAGTACTGTTTGGTCAATGAGGCAGCAAGTTAGACGGGACTAGGAGTCAAGGAGGATTCTGGGAAATGTAGTAAAGAAGTGGTGATCCAGGCAGAAAGTGACATACCAGGGAGACTCATATTTAAGGAAGGACAAGCAGGAAGTGGTCCCTTTTTCCACTCTTGCTCCACAGCCTTAGTCATGGCTCCTGTGTACCTTGATGATACATCATGTGATTTTGAACAACAGATTCTCAGGAAGCTGCATCAGACACTTTCTAGAAAATGAAGGTTTTCTTTTGTTTTATTTTAATTAGTGTTTTTGCAGCAGTTACTGCTATAACATCTATAGCTGCTTCCACAGTGGCCCTGACCCAACAAGTGCAAACTGCTCGTTTTGTTATTCCACTTGCTTTCATACTTCTGGGGCTTTGGCAACACAAGAATGTATAGATACAAACCTATAGCTTCATTACACACCTTAGAAGTTGTGCTATTGCACCAAGGGGATGTAGTACGAGCAACACAACCTCAGTTAGCTCTACAGTGCCCTGCTGGATATAGATATGTCTGTATTGTTCCTTTAAGCTATAGTCGATCCAGATAAAAATGGGATAAAATTAAAAATCACTCACAGCAAATATGGTGTCATAAACATTTTTATTTAGATTTATCAATACTCGGGCAATTAATCACTGTCTTAGACTTTGCTCACTTCAAATTCAATTCCCCTTTGTTGCTGGCCCAAAACTTATTGCAGAAGGCACAAGGATTGGACCTTTTTATGGTTAGTGAGAAAGAGAAAGAAGCATTTCTTTCTCTCTCTCTTTCTTTCTTTCTTTCTTTCTTTCTTTCTTTCTTTCTTTCTTTCTTTCTGAGACAGGGTTTCTCTGTGGCTTTGGAGGCTATCCTCTTGTAGACCAGGCTGGTCTCGAAATCACAGAAATCCACCTGCCTCTTCCTCCTGAGTGCTGGGATTAAAGGCGTGGGCCACCAACGCCCGGCTTGAAGAAGCATTGCTTTATGGAACCACTTGCTACATATTTTCATCTTTGAGGAATATCTTGAGAACCAGAACAAAACCAAAAAAATGTGTCTCATTGGGGATTTTCCCCAAGCTGGCTTCAAAGATTCAACTTAACATTGTTGGTTTTCCATCGAAGTACTAACCAGGCCCAATCATGCTTAGTTTCTAAGACCAGAAGGAAGCAGGCCCTTTCATGTAAGTATGGCCATAGGTTTTGTTGGTTTTATATTAATTTTACTTTCCACTGAGGTTTTGTTTATTAAAGTTTATAGAGCACTGGGCAGGGAACTGAATTGATTCCCAATGATCAGCTTCTTATGATCCACGGTCTTGTAACAGTGAAGTACTCTTAATGTGAATAGAACCTTGTAATACATGTCTCTGTGTGTGTGTGTGCATATGTGTGTCTGTGTGCTGCTGTGTGTATGTGTCTGTGTGCCTCTGTGTTTGTGAGGGTGTATATGTGTGTCTGTGTGTATTTGTGTGGGAATATGTGTGTGTCTTTCTGTGTGTACATGTGTGTGTGTGTCTCTCTGTGTGTGTGTGCTTCCACACACACGTGTTGCCTGTATTTTTTTAAGATTTATTTATTTATTTATTATGTATACAACATTCTGCTTCCATGTATGCCTGCAGGCCAGAAGAGGGCACCAGATCTCATAACAGATGGTTGTGAGCCACCATGTGGTTGCTGGTAATTGAACTCAGGACCTCTGGAAGATTAGTTAGAGTTCTTAACCTCTGAGCCATCTCTCCAGCGCCGTTGCCTGTTTATTAATGTGTGGATGTATGTATGTGGAGGCCAGGAGGTGACATAAGTTGCCTTGTCTATCATTCTCCCAGGACAAGATCTCAAACTGAACCAGAAGATAACCTCTTTAGTTAGGAAGGGCAGCCAGGGATCCCTCAGGATCGACCTGTTTCTGCCCCTCCCTCAGTCTCCTTCAGTTCCACACCAACCACCTCTTCACATGACTTTGCTCACAATGGTCTTTTGCTTTCCTTATCTGTGTTCCTTAAGACATTGACTCAGCCAGGTGGTGGTGGCGCACACCTTTATTTCCAGCACGTGGGAGGCAGGTGCGGACAGATCTGTAAGAAACTATTATACTTTAGTTAAAATAAAACAATATGATTTCTATGGCCTTGTCAAATGTCCTTAGTGTTATTTATCTTTCCTCCCTCCATATTCTTCTCTATTTCTCTCCTTCCCCTTCCCAATTATAGCCCCCATTTTCCATTTTTCCCCCATAACATCACCAGTATCATACTATTCTGCTTTCTAGAATTTTTTTCACCATGCCCATAATCCCCACACACTTTCCTAGATGCTGTAATTACTCTGGATTATAGTCTCACATCAGAAGATTTAGAGAACGTGTGTTTGTCTTTCTGCATCTGGAATTTAAAGATATACTAAATGAGGTAACCCAGATGCTTAAAATGCTGTTTTTCTTTTGGTTTTTTGAGACAGGGTTTCTCTGTGTAGCTTTGGAGCCTATCCTGGCACTCACTCTGGAGACCAGGCTGGCCTCGAACTCAGAGATCCACCTGCCTCTGCCTCCCGAGTGCTGGGATTAAAGGCGTGCACCACCAACTCACAGCTTAAAATGCTATTTTTAAAAAGATAAAGATCATGAGCTTTGGAACAGCATTTTAAGCAGCAAAATAGTATTCCATTCTGTATGCAAAGCACATTTTTATCTATTTATTAGTTCAAGGACGTGGGTTGTTTCCATTTTCTAGACATTCTAAGTACAGCAGTGATAAACATGGCTGAGCAAGGATCTGTGGATGAGGATGTCAGGTCCTTTGGGCATTTGCTAAGGCATCCTATAGCTGGATGATACGGTGGGCTTATTTTAGCTTTCTGAGATTGCTTCACACTGACTTCCAGAGCAGATACACCCGCTTGCAACTGCACCAACATTGATACATTTCCTTCTTTCTTTTACTTTTTTCAGAAGTTCCCACTACTTTCTGCCACTGGTGAAGAAAAGCCGGAACATGTAAAAGCGATTCCTTGTTTTTTATATGATTCACACTGAGCACAGTTTAACTGCTTCATGGAGGTCTAACTCCTGTGTCATATGTTGGACAATTTGAAGAAGAGATTGTCACCAGCCAGCTATCTTTTAAAATGACTAATTCTGTGTCCAAAGAACACTGTCAGAGACTTCTCAATACTCTCACTTAAGCCACCCTCCTGGTATGGGGTCAGATTCCTTCAAGTTGCTGACTTCAGGGACTTAAACATGCAGAGCCTCTGATTCTTGGAGCCATCTGCACCTTCATGGTGTCCCATAACTCTCTGCAGGGGGGGGGAGGCATTATCCATCTGTTCTGACCAATGCACCAGCCACCAACCACCACGGCTGCTGGGCTCTCAAAATGTGGGTAGTGACTGGGAGTAGAGATGGCTCATGGGTTAGGAGCAACAATGCTCTCTCTTCCAGAGGACCTTGGTTCCATTCCCAGCACTCACACAATGGCTTGCAAACATCTCCAAGTCCAGTGCTGGGGGATCTAATGCCTTCTACAGGTCTTCATGAGCACTGAATGGTTCACAGACATGCAAGCAGGCAGAGCACTCATACATTGCATTTTTGAACGTGTATAGGGAAACGAGGCCATGGATTCCATTGCCTTCAGTGTTAACTGATTTAAATAGCCACATGTGCCTGGTGGCTGTAGAATAGACAGCACAGGGTGGGATGTGACAGTGTGGTGCCTTTAGGGGAGATTTTCAGGATGCCTAAGCTCTCTCCAGAGTCCTCCACACACACACTTCCAGGTGGTCCTTGATGGAATCTGGTTTTAACAACTCCCCCAGGTGTTGCTTTAAAATATCAGGGTGACCTATTATAGTTGATTCAGTGTCACTGTCTCAGACTCACAACCTTAGAGGGTTCTTCAAATGGGGCCATGATATCCATGTTAGAGATAGCTCAACAAAAAGGACACAGGTCACCCTTCATGACCATTTGCTTTTACTATCCAACTGTTCTCCAGCACACAACTCATAACTTACTTTTTAAAGTGTGTGTGTGTTTTTTTGAGAAAGGGTTTCTCTGTGTAGCCCTGGTTGTCCTGGAACTCACTCAGTAGACCAGGATGGCCTTGAACTCAGAGACTGCCTGGCTCTGCCTCCCAAGTGCTTGGATTGAAGGTGTGCACCATCACAGCTTAAATCCTTAAACATGATCAAATTATCATCCTAATTATTACAAAGTGACAATTCAGATAAATCATGATTTTATAGTCCCATTTTATCTCTTCATTTTTTAATACATGATGAAAAACCCCAACTCAACCCAGCCTGATACCCATCAGCATGTATTTGAAAATCACTCTGGCTGCACACACAGCTCTGGGAAAAAGAACAAATGAAATGGTTGGTCATGATGACCAGTCTCTGGAAATTGTTATTATTACTAGTTTCCAAGGAATGTTATTATCTTCAACAAGTGTCTGGTTTCTAAAAATTGTTATGGGTTACCCCGTTCAATTGAGAGCACCCAAGTTTGAAAACAAATATAAGTCACTCTATTCCCAGAAAAACCACTAGCTGTCCCATGGCCTTGCAGGTGTGAAAACCAAAATAACATTCCAAATCCCTTGTGGGAAAAATTGTAAGTTCAGTTCCCAACCAATCAGTAAATGACTCATGTATGTTATAGCCAACCAATATGCTGTCACACTTCTCCCTAGTGACCAAAAAGACATAAAAACTGCCTGCTTTGGAAACTCAGGGCCATTCTCTTCCCAGGGAACGACCCCAACTCATTGGAATAAATCCTTTTGTTTTTTCATCGAACTTGTGTCCTGTGAGTGACTCTGTGGGGTTTGTCTCCTGGAGTTGGATTTCACTTCTGGGTCCAACAATGAGCATCTCAGAATATGGAGGAGAGTCTATGGGTTGACGTCTCCAGGTGAACTGAGCACAGCTTCCAGCTTGTATTTTTCTTGAGTCAAACAAACCTCAATGTGCCTTTGTGTCTGGGTCCTTTTTGTACAAGAATCACAGTGAAATTCTTTTTTTACACAGCTGACTTATTTTCTTTTATGTGTCATTTTTGTTTTGAGTCATCCGCCTCAACATTGGTGTGAAGGTCAATACAGAACCTTGCCAATTGGACTGAGCCTTGGACAAAGTGAATCAAGGACAGTCAAGGGTGTGTGTTGGTGACAGCATGTCATTAGTTCTGGAAATACACATTATAGTGATATGTGTAAGCTGTCCACTGTGACAAGCACATAGACAAAGGTCCTTCTTCCTCACATAGGTTCTGAGGGTGTGGAATTCTCAGATGATATAACAAACACAAGATGGGGTTTGTTTCTCTTCCCATCATGGAAATGTTTTTTATAATCTCAGGGGCAGTGAGACCAGATGAGACTTGGCTATGAGCAACAGAGATGAAGGAGTGGTTTATCACACATGAGGTAATAATTTGTTATAAAGCCCAGTAATGGGCTTGAAGACAAAAAATCACAGGGTCATTTCTGTGGTTGCAGAAAATGCCTTGAAAAAAAATCGAGTATGCATATTAAGAAAATATATGAAATGTATCAAAGGACAAAGAATTTTACTGTTGTACTGACACAAAGAAATAAGGAGATGGAGCTAAGGGTGAAAGCATTTGTGGGGCTGGGCATTTGGTCCCCACTGCCACAGTGAGAAACTAGATGGGAATCTGAAAAGGGAATTCAAGTAAAGTAATGTATGCGATCTGACAGTTAGCACTCACAATAGGATTTGGATCAGCTCTGGGTGGATGTGCTCTATTATGATGACCAAATGTAATGGAGTATGAGAGAGAGAGAGAGAGACAGAGAGAGACAGAGAGACAGAGAGACAGAGAGAGAGACAGAGAGACAGAGACAGAGACAGAGACAGACAGAGACAGACAGAGACAGAGAAACAGAGACAGAGACAGAGACAGAGATACATAGAGAGACAAACTGAGGGACAGAATGCTCCATGACCTGTGGGGAGAGGCAGATCCAAGAGATGAAGGCAGTGAGGAGTGTGCTGACGTAGGTGGCCTGCTTGCCACCCAAGGCCATCGTGATATCTGGGCCTGAACTGCTTGCAAGAGTCATGTCTCTGTCCAAGGCTACAGCAGCCATGGTCCCGTCTGTGTTTCCTTTATCACCAAAGCCAAGAGGATAGGGCTGTGCACAGTTGGACCCATCCCTTTTTGGCTGAAAACTTGGGAGAACTGGTTCTACAGCCACCAGCTGCAGCTCTGGAGAGAGAAGTTCTTGGCAGGCACCCTGTGTGAGCAATATGAAAGAGCTGATTGTTGGCAGGGGTGCAAGTCATCTGGCCCTGAGGGCAAGTGAGTGGGAGTGCTGGTTCTGCCTCTCCCATCTGCCATGTGATGGAGAGGTAAAGGAAAGACAGCCTCTCATGCTCCCCACTCCCCACTTGGGCTAGTGAGAGAACTGACCCAGCCCCTCTCTAACTCTGGGGGACAAGACCTGTGCTTTGCTGAGCAAGACAATAGAGTTGGCCCTGCTCATGTGCATGAGACAGCCCTGAGAATGTATACATGAGAAATATGGCTCTACCTCTCACATGCAATATGATGGTGTGGACATGGAAGAGATGGCTCCCTTTCTACCCCCTCTCAGAGCCTGTGGCAGCTGGAAGAGCTCTCCCTGAGTTCATGAGAACCAGTGAACTGGCCTGACATTTCTCTGGCTGCAGCAATGGCGAGATCAGTCCCTGTACCTGGCCTGGATAACACAGCAGAGCTGGTCCTTTTTGTGGGGGCAAGGGTCAGCCAGCTCTGAGAGCATGATGATTGGCGAGCTAGCCCCACTACTCGCTAGCCGTGCAGTGGTGAGGGCAGAGGAGATAGGCCTCCTCTTACCCCTCACCTCACTGCCTGCAGCAGGTGAGAGAGATATTTTCTAATATTTTCAAATGAATCACCATCATAAATAGTTGAAGCATAACGCTGAGCACATGTTAAAGGATGTCAAAGGGGTCCCATCCTTTTGCGTTCTGCAGTAAGTTTGGGCCAACATCTTAGATGAATTGAATGTGACATGATCACACCTTAGAACAGTAATTAATGGCTTGAGTGTTAACTAATCGAGGCTAATTTTTTTTACGATGCCATATTCCCAGTATTTTTTAACTTTATTCATTTTGGTCTGGATTCATTATAGCTTAAAGGACTAACACAGACATATATAAAACCAGTAGGATAGTATAGGGTTAACTGACATTGTATCTCCCTGGCACAACACCACAGCTTCTAAAGTATGTAAGGGAGTTTCAATGTTTGTGTCTGTACATTCTTGTGTTTCCAAAGCCATGGAAGTATTAAAGCAAGTTGATTAACAAATAGGGCTCTTGTTGGGTCAGGGCCACTGTGGAAGCAGCTACTGAAGCTATAGACGTGACTACTGGAAAAATGCCTTCCTTTTTCCTGGAAGAGACTGAGGTCATTCCCAGAGAATCCCTTGTCCAAAATCACATGATTGCACAGGAGCCATAACAAAGGCTGTGGAAGCAAGAGAGGCTTTTATGAGCAGGTGGAGTTTACACAATTTGAGGTGATACAATTGCTGCAGGTCTTTTTAAAGTGTTCACCACACTTTCAACGAAGCCCCTCCGAACTCCCTGTCAGTAACATACATGAAGGGTTAACACAGGCAGTGACTACACTCAAAAGTGATGTCCATGTCTCAATTGTTCATTTTTTTCCATATTCCCCATCAACCCTCACTCTGCCTGAGACTGTGGCTAACAGACAAAGATCTGCCTGAAACTTTCCTCAGGAGACACTAAAACAGGATATGGGCAACGTGGGGGCCCTACAAAGTTGTCTTCATCCAGACCCTGTAGGCATCTTCCAGATAAGTCAATCAGTACCTCAAGTTGTCCACTCAGAGGCACAGAGTCCTTAGAGCCCTGGAGCACAGCAGCCAAGGAAGAATCACACTCTGAAACCATGACACCTGATTCTCACTGCATATTGGGAAATGTTTACCCAATGAAGTAATTTATGGATAATCATAGAATGGAAACCTCAAATCAATTGATAATGTCTGGAAAACTATATTTCCAAGCCCTACCAGACCCCAAAATCATTGATTGAACAGGTCAGTCAGATTGGAGGGACACACCCATACAGACCCACCAACAATAAATAGAAATGGTGAATGATATCTCAGTATAGTTAGAGACAGCAATGCAGGCAGCATATTGGAAACATCTGGAACAGTGGTTCTCAGCCTTCTTAATCCTGCATTACTTTATTTAGCTCCTCATGTTGTAGTGACAGCCAACCCTAAAATTAATCTGTTGCTACTTCATGAATGTAATTTGCTAATGTTATCATAATGTTGTTCTGTGGGATATCTGATATCTGATCCCCAAAGAGCATGACCCACAGGTCCAGAACCACTGAAAAAGACCAGTTAGTTACCTCAGTCTGATACTTATAAATACCATGTAGTATTTTCAAAGGTGGATATTTAAAAATAAACCTTGATTTGATACATTACAATCATTTTTCAAAATTAGTTAAATTTACATTATGACCACAGTATCCTCTGTCTTCTCTCCTCCCAGTGTCCCCCCAAACCCCTTTTTGCCCACCTCACAGATACACCCCTCCTCCATTTTTATTCAGAGAAGGTCAGGCTGCCCATGTACATGAACAAAACATGGTGTATTAAGTTGTAGTAAGACAAAGCACTTCATCTTGTATTAAGGCTGGGCAAGTCAACCCAGTAAAGGAGTAGGAATCTAAAAGTCAGCAAAAAGGTCAGAGACATTCCCTGCTCTCACTCTTAGGAGTCCCACAAGAAGACCAAGCTACAGGACTGTAACCTTTATGCAGAGTGCCTAGGTCAGTCCCATGCAGGCTCCCTGACTGTTGCTTCAGTCTCTGCCTCCTATTGGCCCTGGTTAGTAGGTTCTGTGGGGTTAGTTGTGATGTCCCTGATCCCGCTGGCTCTTACAGTCCTTCCTCCTTCTTTTCAGCAGGATTCCTGAACTCTGACTAATGTTGGACTGTGGGTCTCTGCGTCTGTTTCCCCCAGTTGCTGAATGAAGCTCCTATGCAGACAATAGGGCGAGGTACCCATTCTGCCATGAGTATTGCAGAAGGTTGCTAGGACTCATTACATTTAAATTTTCCCTACAGTCTTGTTTGGTTTTATCCTAACTAGTGTCTGGGTTTTAGGCAGTGTCAGGAGTGGGCTCGCTCTCTTGGCATGGATCTGAGGCTAGACTAGTCATTGGTTGGGCACTACTGCACCAACATACTGAACAGTCTGTTGAAGTTTAAATGGCTGGGTTAGGCTACAGATACCTCCACTGGAAGTGTTACTTGGTCACAGGAAGTAGCCAGTTCTGTCTGTGTATTGACAATTACTAGGAGTCTTCTCTGGGGTCATCATTGTGGATTCCTGGGAGTTTCCCTTACACCAGGTTTCTATCTGACCCTGAAATTAAAACTTCCCCCTGAGCACCCAGCCCGCACCTTGATATAAAATACATTACAGCCATTTATTTTGTAATTGTTAATCTTAGACTAGGAAACTTATATCACATATTATTTTTAAGTCTTATTCTTCAATACAGTACGAAATGTACTCAGATATCTGTAACTTATAAAAGCCCTTTAGTTTTCATTCTGTAGTCATATATCCATAGAACCTTTATACATGAATTTTTGTTAAAATAATCCTTATCTGTTTATAATTTTTTATTATTTTCATACCATATCTCCTTATCTTTGTAACATCTTTATTTTTAAAGCAATTATAGTAGTATGAATGGATCTTGATTTAATATTTTTAAATTGAATTGGTTGGGAGGCCCTGTTCTATAGACAGTGTTTTTCTCCTGACTTAGCCTGCCACCCTTATTTCCAAATAAATAAACAGAGGCTTATATTAATTATAAACTGCTTGGCTGATGGCTCAGGCTTCCTATTGTTCTAGCTTTCTCTAACTATAAGTTGTGATTGTTACAGCTAACTATTTATAATCTGCATTTTTTATAGGTTATATTTTCATAGAGCTGTATAAGCCCAATACCTAAACATGAGTAGAAGTATACATATAACAAAATTGACCTTACGTTTTGTATCAATAAACCAAACTCATACCAACGTAAAGTATATTTCTATATCATATTCCCTTTCTTTTCTTTAGAAAGAGATCGACTATGATCATTAACCATTTATAACCTAATGAAAACAAACATTTATAAACAATATTTGGGAATTTGGATGTTGTTCTCCCCAAACTGCTTCCTGATGTTTGGGGGTACTGTCAATCCCAAGGGGATCCTGAGAAAACCCAGAAACCTATCTAAATCCTAGCTGAAGTAGTCTGAGGCTGCATCATCTCAGCTGTTTTGAATGTTGGATCACCTGGCCCATTGCTTCAGGGAGTCTTGCTTGATCAAACCATATTATTCTAGAGGAATCCGCAGATTTTTATCTTCTGTGGAAACAAAATCAGAATCTCTTTTCAAAAGTATCATGTCCTGAGACTTAAATTTGAAGTCAAGGCATTTTCAAAATATATGGTTTGGATTAATCCAGCAGCATTTATAATCAAATGTCTTTTAACAGCAGTTGCTCCTTCCCCAGCAATCAAACAATTCAAAGACAACACTATAACATACAGTATCCAGTCTCTCTGTGTATTTTCCATCTGTATGTGACATTCATTACTCTATTTCTTTACTTTCATTTTTTAGTTTTTTGAGACTGGGTTTCTCTGTGTAACTTTGGTTGTCCAGGAATTTACCCTGTACACCAGGCTGGCCTTTAACTCACAGAGATGTGCCTGCCTCTGTCTCCAGTGTGCTGGATTAAAGTTGTGTGACATCACACCTAGGGACCCTCCATTCACCAGTGGGACAAATTGTGTTTCTATGACTATATTTCTAGCTGTACAAATTACCAAGGGAAGAAAAGGGCTGACACCAATCCTGGGACCCAATCCCATACCCTGCAGGGATGCTCACCTTGTCTCTTGCTGTCTTGCATGTTCTTGCTGCTCTAGGCATTGGCTAGAAAAAGTAATATGGTACCAAGAGCAGAGGCCACCAGAGCTGAAGCAGAGCTGGTGACCCCATCAGATTTCCTGGCTTGATGTCCTGTAGGCCAACAAGAAAACTTTAGTGACTGTACTCCACAGGCTCTCCCTCACTTTGCCTCCCACCCTTCAGGTGAATGGCTGTTCCATTTTCTCACCAAGGAAAACAGGAGCCTCAATGTTTTTGCTGCAGTTCCTCAGGCGGCAGGTGAACTCTGGTTCCTGTCCAGGAAGAACCCAAATATACACCCAGGTCTGGTAGGTTCCATCACCACTGGGCAGAATGATCCCAGGCCCAAAGGTCTTCTGATGTACTAGCTTCCCACCCTGTAGCAGGGTGGCTACAGGAGGATACAGATTAAAAGCTCAGCATGACAGGCTGATACTGTCCTCTGAGTATCTCCTGCTGGTCACTTTCATCTTCGGGGCACCCGAGACAAGATAAATTGAGCTAGTGAGGGTGATACCTCTCTATCTCAGCATGCAGTGTCTCCCAGAAGTACCCCTTGTTCATATTCACCTCCACCCTCACCTCCTTAGAGGACCATTGGAGGGTGAGGCTCAGCTCCAATGATGCTCTTTAGGTCCATCCTTCTCTTACCCTCTTATGATGAGAGGACATGGTATCCCTGCTGTCAAAATCCTTTTTCTAACACAGGGCTTAGATGAATAGGCACAAAGGAGCCAGAGGCTCAGTATGAAGGGGCCTACAGTTCTAACCTTGGTGGGATCTTCCTCTTTTCTATGACAAAGCCAGCTCCCCAATCTCTGCGGGACAAGTGAGGAGTCTCTAAGTACAGTCAGCTGACTGTTGCCATCATTCTTCGGTTCTGGATTTGGCCCAAGACAAGACTGGTGATCAATGTCTTCTTCCTATCATCCTTCCTCCCCTGATGTTCTAGGACACCCTCCTATTTTCTCTCCAGTACTTAGCCAAAACTTTAATCCTCAAATTTCAGGTACCAGAGAGGGTGATACATACCATAATCATAGCACCAGGAAGGTAGAGGCTGGAGGTAGGTCAGTAGGGGTAATGGACATCATGAAACTCTGTTTTTAAAAAAGACAAAGACAAGTAAAAACAGAAAACTTGACCTCTTTAATATTTTAGGTGCATTTACTTTGTGTGTATGAATGTTTTGCCTGCATCAATGTTTGTACACCATGTACACACCTAGTGACTTCAACAGTGAGCAGATAGCATTGGATCCCAAATACTGGAGTTACATTTATTTTAAGCTAGCATGTTTCCCTTCCAAACGTAAGAGCTAAGCAACAGTGAAAGTGCCTTTATCAGATCACAGGGTGTGGGAAGTTTGCATTGGAATCTGTAGCACAGATCCGGGTTCAGATCTTCTTCTATTTTAACTCCCCATAAGGGTGGCTCTGCACCTAGCCATTCCCATCTAGTTCTCTTCTCTCCTTCACATCAAACTCCCCAACAGAGAAGGAGGTTATTGAAATGAGGAGGCCTGTTTCTTCTGCACCTGAGGGCATTGTGTGAGATCCAGGCAACATGTGGGAAACCCTCCTTTCCCATCTGATGAACCCAGCAATGACTCTGGAGGAAACCCTACACCTCAAACTTTCAGACACCACCTTAGACTATGCCACAATTGTACACACCACTGAGAACCCAAACTCCCACAGGTAGCATGGAACACAGCCACTTGGCCACAAGAATGTTCCCCTGTGTCCTGGAAAATAAGCTTGGTGATAGTACCTGTATCCAGCAGAAATTTCTTTGAGGAAGCTAGGTATTTCTGGAGCTGAGCAGGACATGTGTCCTCCAAGAAAGCCTTAACTTGAGAGGCTTTGGGTGCACATATCTCCCAGAAGGTCTTGGTCTGCTTCGTGGAGGGCACAGCCATTGTCCACGTGAGAGTCTTCTGGTCAAAGGTGAGGGAGTTCTGTCCATCATAGCCCAAGCGCCAGAAGCCCCTAGTGCTCCTGTTTCCCTGAAGCTCACAGCCAAAGGTCATCTGGATGGTGTGATTTCCTGGTACACATCAGATAGGGATTTGTCACCTTCTTGTCCCTGGACCTCAGCTCCAATTCAGGGAATATAAGGTCTATCTTTTGACCCCCCAAATAGTGGGGCTCTACCTGTGCTTCTTAGGAAAGGCCCACTGGTTTGCTCAATGAGCCAGCCACACCCTGACCACACCCTGACTTCAAGAACCAGGACTAAAGCTGGATGAACTGAATTCTGTCCACTTACCCCTGTCTTGGCCTATATGCCTTGTGATCTCAGCCAGCATCACTCTGATTTGCTCCTCCTTCCACAGGTCCTCAGTCACTCTTGCCCAGGTCTCAGCTCCTGCATGTCCCTTGATCCTGGGCCTCAAAGCCTCTGCTGTCCTGCTGTCCCCCTTGTAGAGCAGGAAGAGCTTATCATTATAGTATCCAAGAGCCAAGATCTTCTCAGGCCCCTCCAGAGAAGTGGTTAGGTGGTCATAGCGAAGAGTGTGGGGTCCTGGGGCGACAAGTTCATGGGTTCCCACAGTCAGCTCTGCCTTGAGAGATTGAAACCAGGCTATTCTCTGCCTCAGTGTCTCATAGGTGGATATGAAGAGCATGAGCTGTGCTCCCAAATAAATTAACAAAAATGTAACAAAAACAGTTCATTAGGTAAACAGAACAAAAAAGAAAATAGAAAGTCATTGATCTAAAACGAATTATGAAAAAATTATCAAGGTCTCTGAAGTTTTTAAGGAATTAACCAAATGCCTGGGGAGAAAGCATAGTGTTTAAGAACATTGACTGCTGTGGAAGAGACATGGTATTTGAATCCCAGCACTCACTTGATAGCTCACAACCTTCTCTAACTCCAGTTCCAGGAAGTCCGACATCCTCTTCTGGTCTCTGGGGGCACTGCATGCATGAGTTGCACACACATGAAGACAATATATCTATATACATAAAAATACATTAACAAATGTAAATGAAATGAACTTGTACTTATGGGTGATGGCACATGCAGTTGAGTGGCTGAAACAGGAGAATGCCAGGGTCCTGAGTTCCCACACAGCGAGAAATTGTCAGAGACAATCAAGCAGAACCGTGAATATCTGCCCCCTAAATTAAGATTTCTGGGTGATTGCTTTAATCTTCCAAATAGATAAATATTCTTAACTAAACTCTAGCAGAACAGGGACTGTGGGAGGCTCCTCAGAATGCTTTGGCTGCCCCCTTAACTCCCACCTGTCTTCCTGCCTACATCTGCCTCTATTCTCCTTCCTCCACACTGTCCCTTCACTTGGTCTCCTAGCTTGCTGTAAGTCAGTCCCCTTCATCTCCGTGGTGGGAGCCAGACAGACATGGCCACTACAAAAGTGAGGGGAGCCAGACTGATACAAGGCTTTCTCAGAAGCCCTGATAGAAAGACAAAGGGAACTTTGATTATGTTAACCTTAACCTGCCTGGGGAGTGGAGGGGGGATGACTAGGGGCAGGTGGGATGTTGGGGGGGAGGGGTGAGAGCGAGAGAAGGGATTGACATCTGAAGCAAGCTTGTTCCTAATTTGAACTAATAAAATAAAAACAGAAATTGATTCATAAAAAATACGAGTCTGCTGTGTGTTGCTTGCTGTCCATCCCCAGGGCTTGAGGAATGTTTTTCAGGTAGAGATGGGGTGGGGTAGGGGGTGGGGGTGAGGGACAGGGAAAGATGGCATGAGAAGTCTTTGCTTCCTTTGCTATTGAAAAGATGTGCAGCAGTCTGAGAATAAGCTTGTTCTTGGGGCTTCCTCACTCCTCCAAGGTCACTTGGGAAAGGCAGATCCAAGGGGGACTTTGCTGCACTGAAAGATGAGGCGAAAGGCTGGTACAATGTCATAGATATGCCGGGTGTTTGGGACCCAGCATGGTGTTCTGAGTCGACAAGTGGAGCTGGCTTAGGCAGTTGAGGTCAGATCCAAAGATATCCTTGGAAGGCGAGTCACAGGAGAGGTGTGTGAAAACAAGCAGTTCTTTGGGTCATTTCTGGATTGGTGGTTTAGTGCGCCCCCTGGAGGCAGTGCAGTGTGTCCTAGAAGGAAGGAGATGTTTTCCCAAACATGATAGCAAAGTTTGCCCCATTTACTGTCCATTTTAACTATTATGTCAATTTTCTGAAAGACAAATTGCTGTCTATGGAATATTCTGTGTAGCTAGTGAGACTTGAAGATGGAAAGCACCCTTTTTCAAAAGTTGTTTTGTGTTAATGTGCAGGGTCAGGGCCAACCTTAAACAAGTAATGTTTAATTCTCAACAGGGCTCCCTGACTCCTTTTTTTAAAACCCCTTATTGATGTACACACACAGGGGTGCTTGTGGTGATAATAACAGTAGCTAACATATTTCCTGTCCCACTGCGTTCTTCAAGCTGAGATCAGCCCCATGTGTTAGTATAGTAGAGTCCCGGTGAGATGGAACTACTCTTAGCTTTGCTTTCCAAGGAGGACAGAGAGTGACCAGGTAGCCAGTAAGTGACAGTTCTGGGACTTGAATCCAGGCAGCTTGGCTCCAGAACTCCCTCAGCCTTTCCCTGAGCTCCCCCCAACCCATCATGTATAATGTCTGAGGCAGTGGCACTGTGTAGCAGAACGCAGGAAGGCTCTCACGTGAGAGTAGCCACACAGGGGTTTATGAACATGTACATTTTGTCCCTTCTTTGTCCTAAAAGGTTGAGAATCTACAGAAGTTAGGAGCAGGGATGAGGACGAAGAGCCTGGGCTACACACACCTCTGCACCTTGACTGCAGATTGGAGGAGGGGCAGCAGGTGATCCCAGCTTCATCTCCAGTACTCTGAGGCTGTTCAATCCAAGCCCGACCCTTGCCATGCCAGGGCCAAGATTGGGTATGGTGACATGTGCCTGTGTCATGGCTATTGGGAGGCAGAAGAGGGAGGGTTGCTGCAGGTTTAAGGCCAGCTAGGGCTACACAGTGAGAACTTGACTCAAGAATAAATAAAGAAGTAAAGGAGCTGGGTGTGATGGTGCCCACCATTTTAGTCCTGGCACTTGGGAGGCAGAGGCAGGCAGATTTCTGAGTTCAAAGCCAGCCTGGTCTACAAAGTGAGTTCTAGTACTGCCAGGGCTACACAGAGAAACCCTGTCTTGAAAAACCAAAAATAAAACAAACAAACAAACAAACGAAACAATCAAGGAAACAAAAAAAGTAAAGGTAAAGGAAGGAAAGGTAAATGGAGGAAGAAAAAGAAGACCCAGGACTCTATCCGTATTCCTAGGTAAGTGGGGAGGGGGTTCTAGGTGACATCCATAAACAGGACAGCACGTCCAAGGACCCAGAGCAAGAGGCCATGCCAGCAAACTCCACTGTCCATAGTGGGAGAGAGCGAAACTGCCACACTGAACTCCAACAGACTCCCAGAAGTAACCACAGGCGGACCAACAGGATGCAGGGACCTTCCTGTATGCAACCAGAAGTAGTACCAGCAAATGCAATCTGGGGCCGGGGTGGGGACGGGGTGGGGATGGGAAGGGGACATGTTGGGGATGGGGTGCAGATGGGGCGGGGACAGGGCATGGACAGGGTGGATTGGGGTGGGGGGATGGGGACGCGGCAGGGTGGGGGGAGGGGAACTGGGCATTTTTGGGGCATGGACCGGGTGGAGATAGGGTGGGGATGGCATGTCGTCAGGACGTGGAAGGGGTGGAGACAGGGTGGGGACAGGGTGGAGATGGGGTGGGGATAGGTCATGGGCAGGGTGAGGACAGGGTAGGGATTGGGTGCGGATGGGGCATGGATGGGGTGGAGACAGGCCGTGGATGGGGTGGAGACCGGGCAGGCATGGGGTGGAGACGGGGTGGGGATGGGGTGGGGATGGGTCGTGGAAAGAGTGTCGACAGGGTAGGGATTGTATGTGGATGGGGAGTGGATGTGGCGGGGACCGGGGCGGGGACGGGGGGTGGGGCCGGGGCGTGGATGGGGCGTGGACAGGGTGGGGCTGGGGCATGGATGGGGTGGAGACGGGCTGTAAGTGAGGCTTTTCCCTATTCAATTCCCTTCTATCTCTACCTGACTCCGCATTGGTCATTTCCCACTCTATCTGGTGTCAGGAGCAGGAGCTTGGAAACCTGCACCCCATTTGGCACAGGCTGTGGGCTCTACCAGGCCTGCGGTCATGGCCTGCAACGCGCTGCGCCCTCTCTCCACAGGTGCTCCCAGCTAGCAGCTGACCCGCTGCAGCTGAGCTGCTCAGAACCATCCACCCAGCTCAGAGACAGTTTCTAGCTGCCTAGAGGTGAGTAGGCCTTGGCTTTCAGCAGAGGCTTCCCCTGGCCGCTGCTGCGGGAAAGCCGCATCTGTTTCAGTGGTTGCCCCCAAAAGGCCGTATACTCTCTAAGATAAGCGCAGCCGCTTTTGTGACCGCTCTCCATTGCTGACCAACTGCTGCCAAACGCCGTGGACTAAGTGAACGCCTGTGCCAACTGCTGGTCAAATGTATTTACTGCATCTGGAGTAGAAATTGGTAAAATTATGGCGGAATATTTATCATTTGCTAAAATTGGTAATGTTTTTTGCTTATGACGTGAATTCACTGTTTGAGGAGGATGTTAATTTGCCAATTACTGGCCTATATGCCGTAATGACAGTTAGCTTGCTGGTACAAATTGTATTACTAGCCAGAGGACTTGAGAATAGGGATAAGGATAACCTCACCACCTACTTACAGGAAATAACAGCTTTATGTAGTGAGGTTTTGGAGAACAGATTAGGTCAGAACACAATTGTGGAGCAAGTGGAACAGAAATTGGATGATAAGCTTGGCTCTGTGTCCAATACACTAAAGACAGAGCTGTCTGTTACAAAGATGAGATGCAGCGTATTTATGATAAGATAAACACAGAGATAAACACAGAGAGATCCTCCATGTCTGAGGCCTTAGAGGCTAGGCTGTCAGAAGACCTTGATGAGCTAAAGTATATCTGTAGCCAGCTAGAAACTCAGATAGGCAATGTTCCCTAGCAACTAGATGCAACGGTGCAAAATACCCAGCATAGGGTTGAGGAATTGGACAATGCCATTCAATCAGTTATTGAAGCATCCAAGGCAGCAGATCAGAAATTTGAGTCTAGATTTGAATGTTTGGACGATAATTTACAATACAGGGCTGACAGATTACATAGGTCCATACGATCGATTGCTGAGGACTCAAAATCAGCAAATCATGACCTCGAATCTAGACTCCAATACCTAGCAGGAAGTTTCCATGCCATCCAGATGCTGCCTAAGGATGATCGTATTAAAGACCTAGAATAACATGTAGATGAGCAGTTAAGAGCAATTTACAGATTCACTAACGTGCTTGAAACCTTTTATGATGAAGGAGATTGAAACTTCAAAAGGATATCATTGCTAGGCTTAAAGATCATTGGGATGCCTCAGAAGCAGAATCTTTCCAATCCCAGGCACCTACTCCACCCAGGTATCGTGACTATTCTTCTAAGGTTGTTACTCATACACCATTAGTGTACCCAGCTACCATGGTAGAAAAGCCAGCTTCTAAGAAACACCCTCAAGGATGGATGGCTTATGAATGGCAACCTATACAGCTGAAGGATCTTAAGAATATTAAAGAATCAGTTGTCTCATATGGTCTCCATAACCCATTTGTAAAACAGCTATTACATTCATGGGCAACCTTTAACAGGGTGACACCCACAGATTGGGAATGATTGGTACTTGAGAATTCATGCCCAATCCAGTGGAAGGCATTAGTAAGGGAAGGAGCCAAGCTCCTTGAGCATCAGGGCATAAAGGAAGGTTTTAAAACCTCTCTAGATAAGCTTCTTAGTCAGGGTATTTATGCTGACCCACAGGTTCATGCTGAATATGATGACGATATACTGTCTCTATGCAGGAAAGCAGCATTAAATTCCTGGGATACGGCTCATGAGCCAGGAGAACGCCTACGAGCTTATACCAGAATAGAACAGGGACCCACAGAACAGTTCCAGGACTTCTTACGAAGGTTAACTAGGGTAGTAGAATTACAGATAACAGATCCGGAAACAAGACAAGCAATTATATATACTATAGCTTATGAGAATGCAAACACAATATGCAAAATAATACTTTTACCTTTAAAGATCAGATCAGCTCTGAAGGAAGAATGGCTTTTGTATGCAGCCAACATTGATTATAATGTACAAGATACTGGAGCTTGGGTAGGAGAAGCCATTTCAAAAGGTTTAAAAAGGCAACAGGAAATTAAAAGTTCTAGAGGTGAGGATGTAAGGGCTTGGCAAGGAGAAGCACCTTACAGAGGTCAACATAGGTACCAAGAGACTAGAGGTTACTACTACTATGAACCAGAATCTTGGGTAGGAAGAGCCTTCCCCTAGAGACCACGAAGGCACCAAGAACCTAGATGTTTCAACTGTGTTAAAACAGGACATACTAAGAGAAATTGTAGACAAATGAATTCTAACAATGCCTCATACGAAAGGCCACTGCCTTCTGCATTGTGTAGAAGATGTGTTAAGGGCAGACACAGGACCAATGAATATAGATCCACCAGGGACATACAAGGAAACCCATTAAGGTTGGAAAACCCCAAGGGGGGGCTCAAGTAAGCCCCCACATCGAGAAAGGTTGGGTCCTTGCCAGTAACAGTGGGAGAAAATCTCTCACAGACCCAATAGATAGTTCTTTGTCTATTGTGAAAAATGGTACTGCTCTAGATGGTAGTTTAAATAGTGATGAAAAATCAATGTAAATGGACAAAATGAGAAACACATATTTTGGCAAGCTTTTATTAATGATAAAAGGCCTCAGTTAAAAGTGAAAATTAATAATAAAGTTATTTCTGGCTTAGTAGTCATTGGGACATATGTTACTGTGGGGTCCGGGTTTTGCATTGGTTTCCAAAGGAGAAGAAAAACTCTGGATATCATCAAAGTTGATCAAGATTTGAGCTGAAAAGAACAAACTTCTCAACGAGGACAAATGACAGGTATTCTACTAAGGTATATCTCATAAACTAAATAGAAACCTCCCAAAGGAAAGGGAAGTGTTTTGCTCTTATCTTCACAGGAAAACTCATCTTCAGAAGGCAAAGGACACTGCATGGCTAGATACTTAAGAAAAAACAAAGGTAGCTATAACCATCAAACAAAAGTAACGTGCCATATGGTAAACTTTACAGCTGTCTCTCAAAAAACTCTATTTCTCTTCATTTCCTAGTCCCTATTCAATTAAACCAATGCTGGATTTAGATGTGGATTTGGCTTTCCTCTTCTAAACTCCAAGCACGTTATTTAACTAAACTTTAGTGTTTCTGTAATGTATCAATAAGCCAATTGATGCAATACAGAATAAAAGAATTTGGGGACTGTCTTTGTCTTTTCTTGGATCTTTCTCTTAAGGTGTACACCCTCTCCTAATTGTTATGCTCCCATGGTTGCCTTTCCCAGTATGTGTCCATCACAAGCAAACATTTCTCTGCTGTTTATGTTTGAGTCCCACACAGCCAAAGAAGACCTGCCTGTCAGCAATCCCTGGACACCCAGGAAAGAAAATGGGCCACACCGCCTCCACTGCACTGGATACAACTTGCTCCATTTCATATGAGGGTGAAGATTTGATGCTTGTATAATTTAGTGAGAACCCAACACCTCTTAAGCATGTGGCAAGATGCAGTCAGACTCCGTGAATGGACTCACCTGCCAATAGTTAGTACCTGTAGCCATGATTTGATTCTCTATGCAAGTCAAATATCTCTGGAGATAGTCAGGACATATGTCATCTAGAACCATCTTAATTTGATCCATCATGGCAGTATGCATCTCCAAAAATGTCTTGGTTGG
Organism: Cricetulus griseus; assembly: GCF_003668045.3. Taxonomy (NCBI): domain Eukaryota; kingdom Metazoa; phylum Chordata; class Mammalia; order Rodentia; family Cricetidae; genus Cricetulus; species Cricetulus griseus. Next base: position 12,468,752 of record NC_048602.1, on the reverse strand, counting down.
GTGTGATAAAACACTGGCACTTGCCATCTGGGGATCTTCAGATCAAAAGTGAGGAACTTTTGCCCACCATAGCCTAAGCACCAAAAGCCTCCTGTATTGTTTCCTTGGATTTCACAGCTGAAAGTTGCCTGAAGGGTATGGATGCCTGAGCATACCAAGCAGATACTTGTCACCTTCTTTTCAAGAAACTTAGTTCCTGGTAATCTTAAAGTGTGTTGGGCACATCCTGTGACTTTGCAGGAATCCTACTTCCCTCAAAGAAGCATCACTGACTTAAACAATTAGCCCAGCTCTGTCCAGCTGCCACCCTGCCTAGAGTTGAACTGCATGCTTCTGTCTCTGCTTCTGTCACCTCCATTTTGGCCCTTGTGGGTCATGACCTCTGGAGGCATCTTCTTGAGTTGCTCCTCCTTCTCCTTAAGGTCATCAGAATCTCTTGCCAGATCTCAGCAACTTCATGTCCCATGATGCCAGATTTACCATGTTCTGCTCTTCTCCTGACCAAGTGATGGCACAGGAAGAGATCATTATCAAGGTATCCCATGGCTTGGAGCTGCCATGACCCCTCCAGAGACAAGGCCTGCGATGTCATAGTGCAGAGTATGGGTTCCTGAAGGAGGAAGAAAAAGGTGATCCAATTGACAAGTAGATGGTTTTCACAATAAGCTCTCCCTTGAGAGATTGAACTCAGACTGTATTGTGCTTCTGTGTGAGTGTGAGAAGCCAGTAGAGTTTTTGTTACAGAATGAAATAGAAAAGGAAGGAAGAGTGTGAGAGAGTGGGTGTGAGAGAGGGAGCTTACAGTAGAGAGCTATAAAGTGGCCTTGTTGGTATCTGAGGATTTTGGTTTGTGCATGTCCCATGCTTCCAGCCAAGGCCCTGTTATGGCCTGGGCCTGGGATGTTGCTGAGGGCCATGTTTGGGTCTATGATTCTACAACAGCAACAGTCTGATTTAATGTCTGTGGCTTCTGTTTCAACCAAATGTTGTGTGGTTGCTTGGCCATCGTACCCCACCACGTTTCCAGGAGTCAGTGATCATAGTACCATGCTAGAAGAGTCAAGGACAGTTCCTCCCCAAGTCACTGTGACCTTTGGACATAAAAGATCCTCCAGATGACTACCAGATATGTATCTTTCCAGGGACCCAACTAGATAATACACACATTTGAACACAGAGAAACAGACACACAGACAGGTATACATAGACACACACACAAAGACACATACACACACAGAGACACACACAACACATAGACAGACACACACAGAGACACACACACAGTACATAGACACACACACACAAAAATACAATACACAGAAACTCAGACAGGAACACACAGAGAAACACACAGGCACACACACCAAGACAGACACACACTCACACAGAAACAATGCACAGAAATACACACACACACACACACACACACACTAACATAGAAACACATTCACAGACACAGACAAACACATATACACAGACAAACACACATCCACCTACACATAGAGAGAGAGACAGAAATACACATACATCATGCAAAGCCACACAACATACATGCACAGACAGAGAAACACATAGGCACACACACACATACACACACTCTAACATAGAAACTCAAGGACAGAAACAGACAAACATGTATATACACACACAAACAAACACACATACACAGACACAGAAACACACACACACACACACACACACACACACACACATTGTGAAGAGCCACATGAAATACATGCACAGACACAGGGACACACACAGGTACACAGTCCCCCAACAGACACATACATACACACTAAGGATATACATACATACTCACACACAGCATATACAGACACACAGAGACACATATACACAGGCACACTCACACACCACACAGACCCACAGATGCATACATAAACACACCCGGAGTTCCCTCATGCTACACCCCAAAGCAGAGGGACATAGCAAGGTCCCTCTGCCTGCCCAGTGCTCTCCTACACAGGTGCCCAATAAACCCTTGAAAAGCAGGCACTGTAGCAACACCTGCGTTAGGACAGGAGCTCAGGGTTCCAAGGTCAACATCGTCTTCATCCACCTTTCAGAATCATCTGAATTCACTTTGCAGATTCAAATCCAGACCTGCTTCTCTTCCTAACTCCACCCAACCCAGGATAACAACACCTGGGGTGGTGGGAGAGCAGCTGGTGCAGGTTGGAGCTTAATGGAAGCAGAGTCATTGATGTTGTAAAGACATTGTGAGGTCAGACAGACATAATTCAAATCCTGTACTTCTTTCCCAGAAAGACTTTAAGTATTCTTTTAGAGATATCTACTGCAGTCTCTACAATGAGCAGGAAGGTTTCATTTTTATGTTTTAACCAGGAGTCTGGAATTCATGTAAACCCTTCATCAACAGAAAGTTTGTTATCCACGCCCTTATCCACATTCCAACAACTCACTCAAGTATTTGTACATGCTCACACAGGACTCAGAAATCTCCTGCTTGGAATTCCCTTTGTGCAAAAACAAATGATGTATGTTCCCTGTTAATCACTTAATGAGAATTAATTAATAAAGTGATGGAGATTGGAAAATTTGAAACACTTTTGGTGACTGTTTTTGACTTTTGGTTTCAGCTAAGGCATTGCCTGGATTAAGTTGAGCTTCTGGGACTGAGCTCACACCCATTTCAGCCAAGACTGGTCTTAAGTATTTTTAAAACAGAGCAATAAAGTAAAAAGAAATTATAGCCAGAAGAGAGCTAGGGAAGTTCATATAATTTCTCAACTAGGTTAGTAACTAAAGGACTAAGGGTGGAGGTGCACACCTTTAATCTCAGCACTTTAAATTATTTATTTATTTATTTATTTATTTATTTATATACGTTCATTTAACATCCTGGCCATAGCTTCCCTACCTCTTCTGCTCCCAGTCTCTCTTCACTATTTCCCATTTGCCTGCCTCATCCACTTTTGCTCTATTTCTATTGAGAAAAGGAGAGACTTCCCATGGATATTAACAAAACATGGCACATCAAGTTGCAGTAACACTAATCACCTCCCCTTGTAGTTAGAGCTAAGCAAGGCAACCAAGCTTGAGGAGTAGGGTCACAGAAGCCCATAAAAGAATCAGAGACAGCCCTGTTCTCACTGTTAGGAGTCCCGCAAGCACACCAAGTAACACAACTGTAATATATATGCAGAGTGCCTAGGTCAGGCCTATCCAGGTTCCCTGGTTATTGTTTCAGTCTCTGTGAGCCCCTATGACCCCAGGTTAATTGATTCTGTGGGTTTTTTGACCCCTTGACTCCTCTGGCCCCTACAATCCTTTCTCCCTCAGGATTCTTTGAGCTCTACCTAATTTTTGGCTGTGGGTCTGCATCTGTCTCTCTGGTGACAAGTGGGCTAGATACCAGTCTGGTCTCAGGAGATGGACAGTTCAGGCTATGTATTTGTTATTGTCAGGAGTCTTATCTGGGGTCTTCCTTGTAGATTCTTGGGAGATTCCCTTGTGCCAGGTTTTTACCTGACCCAGAAATACCCCTCCCTTTCCAATCACCTCTTCACTAACCCCCAAACCTGATGGGTCATGTTCCCATACCTACCCACCCTCAGCCACTCAAGAAATCTCTTCTATTTCCTCTTCTCAGGGAGATCTGCTTAGTTTCTTGGAATCCCAGCACTTTAATCCCATGTAGAGGCAGGTGGATCTCTGTGAGTTCACTGCCAGCCTGGACTCCCTAGAGAGTTCCAGGACAGCCAGAACTATGTAGATATATCTCACCTTGGATAGAGAGAGAAAGAGAGAGAGGGAGAGAGAGACAGAGACAGAGAGAGAGAGAGACAGAGACAGACAGACAGACAGACAGATGGAGGGAGGGAGGAATAGAGAAGCACGTGTGCTTTGTAACAAGGAGCCCACAGTCAAGTTAACTCCTCCAGTGTGAGTGGAGATTTGCTCATTCCTACCAGATGGCATTACTCCATTGTGGGGGTGTCCTGCTCTCATGACCTCAGCACCTCCACCACTTCAATATTGACAAATGATGATTCCAGTACATAAATGTCTGGGGAAGACACTCAAATCATAGTGATGGTTAAAAACTTCATTAGGAGCCCATATCAGATTTTGTGTGACCTGCAAAGCCACTGCCTAAAATATCCTGGATATTTAAGGTAGAGAGTGCAGTTAGGGAGTGTACCCGTGGTGGGGCTGAGACCAGAACTAGTAAGAAACACATGGATTTGATAGTCAGAGGTAAAGGATGGGTGTCACAACACCTATGCTCCTTGGCCTGATGTCTCCTTACCTAAGATCCCAGTCATTATCCCTCTGTTTCTGCTACAGAACAGCCAGAGGTGAAGGAGGAACAGCAGCAGCAGTATAGTTTCTGGGACCTTGAGTTGTTATTTATCCACCAAGGGAAGGTGTGGGCAGGAAGGGTAAAAGACCGTTGTAGGGAGAAACCCTGATTAGAGAGCATTGTCACAGGTAGGTAACAAGGAGGTAAGCATGTGGCCCTCTTTCACTTGGCCGAGCTGACTGGGAAGCATTTCTGAGTCCATCCTTCACAGGTGCAAACATGGTTGCTGGTTCCCTTGCATGAGTATTTTCCCACTAATAAACCACCAGTTATCAACCTATCTCTGACTCCACTTTGTAATCATCAATAGACTGTGTATGTGCTCTCCATATCTAGTCCCAGGAATGACATGAGGCACCGGAAGATCCTGGAAATACCGTTGTTTCATATCTGAAATTTGACTTTGTCAGCATAAGGACAGAAAGCCTGAATCTAAAAGAAGGGAAAATGGGAGAATAGTATTGAAATCATTGGTACAGGGAAAGAGTTTCTGAATAGGACAGAAATAACACAGACAAAAATACCAACAATTACTAAATGGGACCACAGGAAACTGTAAGCTCTTGTATGGCAAAGGACACATAACAGGAAAATATTCTTATCTTAGTGCACAGCCACTTTCTCAGTCACATTCATTGTAGGTCTAGTCATAATCGCCACAAACTGGAAACAGCCTAGATGTCCATCAACAGATGAGCGGATTAGGGGAACCTGGTGCATTTATGCAGTGGAAGATTATTCATGTGGGAAAAAAGAAATCACGAGAGTGCCGATAAATGGCTGGAACAAGAAAAAAAAGGTCCTCAGTTACATAACCCAGATGGCAAAATACAGGAACATTGCTTTGAATTCTCTTCCATTTGGTTATTATCTTTTAAGCATTCAGTAGGGAGGATACTACCCATAAAACCAGAGGTTACGTATAAAGTAAAGGCCTGAGGGGAAAAGTATTTCTCAAGGAAGGAGAAAGAACATATAATTTTGAAGGAGGGGACTGGTGGGGATCAAATATAGAGGGGAGTGCGAATGGGGAATGGGAGGGAATATGGGAGGTACAGTTCACAGTAGAGCCATTTTAGGGACAAAATGGGAATCTACTACAGTAGAATCTTCCTAAAATATATACATATATGAAAGAAATATAAATGGAATCATCAAATGGCAGAAGAGACAAATCCCAACTAGACCCATCTTTCCACCAATATGGCCTTTAGTGCCAGGAATGGGTTATATCTAGTTGAACATTGGTCAAAACAGGCCTCTTGGAAATCCCCCAAATCACAGGCTATTGTCATCACTTTTGGTTGCTCTCCAAAATCTGTTGGTAAGGCCATATTGTAAATGATCATATTTAAATACCTCATAATCATTGAGAAGTCAAGAGAAGCCAACCTTGAACTGATTAGTGTTTTGGTAGTAGAAGGTACTCTGTAAACTTCCAGAGGATAAAGGGGAATACCAACCCAGATACAAACCCTTGTACCTACAAGGGTGAGCTGTTAGCATGATACACTGGTGTAATAGTGACTCGAACATTGTAGGAGTGGCCTGTCACTGAAGAAAATGTGGTTCATTTACACAATGGAGAACTACTCAGTAGAAAAAAATAATGAAATCTTGAAATTCGCAGGCAAATGGATGGAACTAGAAGACACCATCCTGAGTGAGGTAACCCAGTCACAAAAGACACACATACTCATATATCAATTTTAGACACACAGCAAAGGATTACCAGTCAACCATCCACACTGCCAGAGGAACTAGGAAACAAGGAGAATGCCAAGAGATGAGTGCATAGTCCCTCAAAGAAGGGGAAGGAGAGAAAACCCCTGAGCAAAGTGGGGGCGCGGGGCATGGGTGGAGAGAAAGTAGGTGGGAGAGAAGTAGGGGAGGGGGGAGGAGAACAAGAGGACTGAGACACGGAAGAATAGAGGAGGGCAAGAAAGGAGATGCCCTGTTAGAGGGAGACAGTACAGGTATTTAGAGAGGTCTGTCAAGGGAAAATGTTAGGGGATCCACTTTGATGACCACAACTAAGAATCCAGTGGTGGAGAGGATGCCCTTCAGACATGCTCACCTTGTCTCTTGCTGTCTTGCATGTTCTTGCTGCTCTAGGCACTGGCTAGAAATGCCAACATGGTACCAAGAGCAGAAGCCACCAGAGCTGAAGCAGAGCTGGGGGCCCCACCAGTTTTCCTGGCTTGATGTCCTGGAGGCCAACAAGAAAACTTTAGTGATTGTACTCCAAAGGCTCTCCCTCACTTTGCCTCCTACCCCCTGAGGTGAATGGCTGTCCCATTTTCTCACCAAGGAAACCAGGGGCCTCAGGTGGCAGGTGAACTCTGGCTCCTGTCCAGGAAGAACCCAAATAGACACCCAGGTCTGGTAGGTCTCATCACCACCGGGCAGAATGGTCCCAGGCCCAAAAGTCTGCTGCTGTACTGGCTTCCCACCCTGAAGCCAGACCAGGATGGCCACAGGAGGATACAGATTAAAAGCCCAGCATGACAGGCTGATCCTGCCCTTTGGGTATTTCTTGTTGGTCACTTTCACCTTCGGGGGACCTGAGAGGAGAGAGATAAAGTGACAAATTAACGTGAGTTTGAGGAACTCTCTAGTTCTGCATGGAGGGGTGCCTAGAAGAATAACTCTGTTTATATTCACCTCCAGCCTCCCCTCCCTAGAGCCCACAGCTTCCAGTGGTTATAGGACCGTGGGAGGCTGCAGCCTAGCTCCACTGATTCTCTTTATGGTCCATCCCTCCTCACACTCTGATAATGAGAGGTCTTATTGTCCCTGCTGTCAGCAGCCAGCAGTTCCTCTTTCTACCAAAGGGCACAGATCAACAATGGGAACCAAAAAGCCAGAGGCTCAGTGTTATGGGGGCTACAGATCCAGCCTTGGTCAGATGGACCTCCTTTCTATGACATAGCTGGCTCCACAACCTCTAGGGTACAAGTGAGGGACTCTCTCAGTATAGCTCGCTGACTGTAGCCCTGATTCTTTGTTCCTGGTGTTGCCCCAAAACTGATGACCAGTGTCTTTCTTCCTCCACAGATATCCCAGGCTACCATTTTATTTTCTGTTACAAGACAGAATCAAAGTTTGAACCTCACACTTCAGGTGCCAGAAATGTTCATTATCATAACAGTGCCTCAAAAGGTAGAGGCAGGAAGTGACTGAGTTGAAATGAGGGGTGCTATGAGACTCTGTGTAAAAAGACAAATCCAAATAAAAATAGAAAACATGACCTTTTAAATTTTTTAGGTTTTTTACTCTAAGATGTGTGAATGTTTTGCCAATATGAATGTCCATGTACCATGAATACATGTGGTGCCTACAATGGTCAGCAAAGGGCATGGATGCCCTAGAACTGGAGTTCCAAGTGATTACAAGCCACCATGTGCATTCTTGGAATTCAACCTGGGTCCTCCGCAAGAGCAACCAGGGTTATTGCCCACTGACCAGTCTCACAAGCTCCAAATTGGGAGTTGGATAGCAAGACAGAGATTATAAACAAAGCCAGTCAGTGTGTGCTATCCTACTGAGTAACTATGGTGTGTCAGAGTCACATTTTGGAGGCCTGGGAAAAGACAAATCAGAGCCCTGTGAGGGTGAGAATTTGATGCTTGTATAATTTAGTGAGAACCCAACACTTCAGAAGCACTGTGGCAAGATGCAGTCATGGACCCACCTGTCAATAGTTAGTATCCATGCAAGTCCAATAACTCTTTACAAGGAGGACAGAGAGTGACCAGGTAGCCAGTAAGTGACAGTTCTGGGACTTGAATCCAGGCAGCTTGGCTCCAGAACTCCCTCAGCCTTTCCCTGAGCTCCCCCCAACCCATCATGTATAATATCTGAGGCAGTGGCACTGTGTAGCAGAACGCAGGAAGGCTCTCACGTGAGAGTAGCCACACAGGGGTTTATGAACATATACATTTTGTCCCTTCTTTGTCCTAAAAGGTTGAGAATCTACAGAAGTTAGGAGCAGGGATGAGGACGAGGAGCCTGGGCTACACACACCTCTGCACCTTGGCTGCAGATTGCAGGAGGGGCAGCAGGTGATCCCAGCTTCATCTCCAGTACTCTGAGGCTGTTCAATCCAAGCCCGACCCTTGCCATGCCAGGGCCAAGATTGGGTATGGTGACATGTGCCTGTGTCGTGGCTATTGGGAGGCAGAAGAGGGAGGGTTGCTGCAGGTTTAAGGCCAGCTAGGGCTACACAGTGAGAACTTGACTCAAGAATAAATAAAGAAGTAAAGGAGCTGGGTGTGATGGTGCCCACCATTTTAATCCTGGCATTTGGGAGGCAGAGGCAGGCAGATTTCTGAGTTCAAAGCCAGCCTGGTCTACAAAGTGAGTTCCAGTACAGCCATGGCTACACAGAGAAACCCTGTCTTGAAAAACCAAAAATAAAACAAACAAACAAAAACAATCAAGGAAACAAAAAAAGTAAAGGTAAAGGAAGGAAAGGTAAATGTAGGAAGAAAAAGAAGAGCCGGGACTCTATCTGTATTCCTAGGTAAGAGGGAAGAGTTCTAGGTGACATCCATAAACAGGACAGCACGTCCAAGGACCCAGAGCAAGAGGCCATGCCAGCAAACACCACTGTCCACAGTGGGAGAGAGCGAAACTGCCACACTGAACTCCAACAGACTCCCAGAAGTCACCACAGGCTGACCAACAGGATGCAGGGACCTTCCTGAATGCAACCAGAAGTAGCGCCAGCAAATGCAATCTGGGGATGGAGTGGGGATGGGGTGGGGTGGGACGGGGTGGGGAATGGGTAGGGGTAGGTGGAGACGGGGTGGGCTGGGAAGGGGACGTGTTGATGATGGGGTGCAGATGTGGCGGGGACAGGGCATGGATAGGGTGGGTATTGGGTGGAGATGGGGTGGGGCCAGGGTGGGGACAGGGCGTGTTTGGGGCATGGACAGGGTGGGGATAGGGTGGGGACGGGGTAGGGATTGGATGTGTATGGGGCATGGATGGAGTGGAGACAGGGCGTGGAAGGGGTGGAGAAGGAGTGGGGATGGGGTGGAGTCGGGGCATGGATGGGGTGGGTATTCGGTGGAGACAGAGTGGGGATGGGATGGAGACGGGGTGTGCATGGGGTGGAGACGAGACATGATTGGTCGTGGACAGGGTGGAGACGGAATAGGGATTGGGTGTGGATGGGGTGTGGATGGGGTGGCGACAGGGTGTGGATCGTGCTGGACTGGGTGGGGAGAGGGTTTGGATGGGTCGTGGACGGGGTGGGGAACAGGGCATGGATGGGGCATGGACCCGGTGGGGATAGGGTGGGGACGGAGTGTCCATGGGGCATGGAAGGGGTGGAGACAGGGTGGGGCCAGGGTGGAGATGGGGTGGGGATGGGTCGTGGACAGGGTAGGGACAGGGTAAGGATTGGGTGTGGATGGGGCGTGGACAGGGTGGGTACAGGGTGGGGCTGAGGCGGGGACGGGGTGGGGTTGGGGTGGGGATGGGTGGTAGACCGGGTTGGGACAGGGTAGGGATCGGATATGAATGGGGCATGGATGTGGATGGGGCGTGGACAGGGTGGGGACGGGGCATGGATGGGGCTTGGACAGGGTGGGGACGTGGTGTGGACGGGGTGGAGACAGGCTGTGTATGGGGTGGGTATTTGGTTGGAGATGGGGCATAGACGGGGTGGGTATTGGGGTGGTGTAGGGGAAGCTGTAGCCACGCCCACTTAGGGGCTGGCTACAGGTGTACCTGTCCATGCTTGCGAGGGCGTGGTCAGGGTGATGTAATGTGACTCCGTTTTCTGTTTGGGTGTCACTTTGGCACTTGCTGGACAGACCGCTGCCCTGCAGGCTGGCTGGGTCGCCCTGTAAGTGAGGCATTTCCCTATTCAATTCCTTTCTATCTCTACCTGACTCCGCATTGGTCATTTCCCACTCTATCTGGTGTCAGGAGCAGGATCTTGGAGACCTGCACCCCATTTGGCACAGGCTGTGGGCTCTACCAGGCCTGCGGTCATGGCCTGCAACGCGCTGCGCCCTCTCTCCACAGGTGCTCCCGGCTAGCAGCCGACCCGCTGCAGCTGAGCTGCTCAGAACCATCCACCCAGCTCAGAGACAGTTTCTAGCTGCATAGAGGTGAGTAGGCCTCGGCTTTCAGCAGAGGCTTCCCCTGGCCGCTGCTGCAGGAAAGCTGCATCTGTTCCAGTGGTTGTGGCCGCAAGTCCATATACTCTCTAAGATAAGCGCAGCCGCTTTTGTGACCTCTCTCCATTGCTGACCAAACGCCTTGGACTAAGTGAATGCCTGTGCCACCTGCTGGTCAAATATATTTACTGCATCTGGAGTAGAAATTGGTAAAATTATGGCGGAATATTTATCATTTGCTAAAATTGGCCTGGCCTGCAAAGACTGGTCCTGCCCCTTGCTGGAAACTGCAGCAACAGAGCTAGCTGTGGTCTTCATGGGAGACCTGGCCCTGCACTTAGGAGAAACGTTCCCACCCTTCACCACAGTTGAGGGAAAATTGACACTGCAGGCATAGGCATATAGGAGCTGGCTCCTCCCTTTTACCTAAGGCTGACAGTCCCAGTGGCCCAGTCTCACCAGCTCAGTTACCACCCAGGCCCACAGGTGGGCTTTGGGTTGGTCCACCCTAACATCTACCTGCTGGAGCTTGTGAAAGGAACTGTCCTTTGGGCTGATACCCACAGGAAATCCATGACTCGGGGCTGCTGCAGGATATTAAGATGAGTTTCATTGGTGTTGCAGTAATGATGGTGTACCCGAAACCAGATACCTTGAATCAGATCAATGACTCTTTGCAAGGAACATTTGCTCATAGAGCTGAATGGACAAAAGGTAATACTATGTGATTCAAAATATCATACAGGAATATAACAAAACCCGTATTCCATGATGTTGGAAAATCTAAAAAAAAGGACACATTTCTAGATCCATTCAAACCTTTAAAGTTAAACCAAGAAGAGTTACACAGCCTATACAGAATCACAATGAAGAGGAGATTGAAATATTAATGAAAATCTTTTTGACAAAAGCAAATAAACACACACACACACACACACACACATATCTTGGTTCCATTACCACCAAAGCCAAGAGGATAGGGCTGTGCAGAGTTGGACCCATCCCCTTTTGGCTGCAAAACTAGGGAGAACTGGTTCTACAGGCACCATCTGCAGCTCTGGAGAGAGAAGGTCTTGGCAGGCACCTTGCATGAGCAACATGAAAGAGCTGATTGTTGTCAGGGGTGAAGTCATCTGGCCCTGAGGGCAAGTGAGTGGGAGAGCTGGTTCTGCCTCTCCCATCTGCCATGTGATGGAGAGGTAAAGGAAAGACAGCCTCTCATGCTCCCCACTCCCCACTTGGGCTAGTGAGAGAACTGACCCAGCCCCTCTCTAACTCTGGGGGACAAGACCTGAGCTTTGCTGAGCAAGACAATAGAGTTGGCCCTGCTCATGTGCATGAGACAGCCCTGAGAATGTATACATGAGAAATATGGCTCTACCTCTCACATGCAATATGGTGGTGTGGACATGGAAGAGATGGCTCCCTTTCTACCCCCAGCCATATACCTCTCAGAGCCTGTGGCAGCTGGAAGAGCTCTCCCTGAGTACATGAGAACAAGCAAACTGGCCTCACATTTCTCTGGCTGCAGCAATGGCAAGATCAGTCCGTGTACCTGGCCTGGATAACACAGCAGAGCTGGTCCTTCTTGTGGAGGCAAGGATCAGCCAGCTCTGAGAGCATGATGATTGGAGAGCTAGGCCCACTACTCGCTAGTCGTGCAGTGGTGAGGGCACTCACCTCACTGCCTGCAGCAGGTAAGAGAGATGACCCCTGGGTCATGATAGTGGAAGAGCAGGCCCTGCCCCTCAATGGCTTCAGCAATTGGAAGAGCAGTGTCTACACTTTGCCCTAAAATACAGTGGAACTGGACCTGCTGCTGCTGGTGTTGTGATCCAACTAGGAGGACATGAGTGATGGAAAACTGGTCTGGCCCTTTTCTGCTTACTATATAGAGTGAGCTAAACAGTCGGGGCTGGAGAGGTCACCCAAGTGTCCAGGATGAGGATGATCTGGCAAGATAACCAACCCAGCAGACCCCCAGACCCAGAACAAGGGCTATGAGTTGGTCCAACCCATCCTCCACCCCTTCTATGATCTGCTGCAGGAACCTATGTAGGGGATGGCCTCCAGATCTAAAGTTGCAGGTTCTTTATGACAGGACAACAACAGGATATCCAGGGAGAGCCTCAGTGAGGGTCCAGTATAAAACTCTGTAGTAAAAACCAGAGTTGTTGAAACCGGATCAGTGACTTGTTGCAATGAACACATGGAAGAAATGAAGAAAGCTCTGTGTGACTCAGTGTGGTACACTGCAGATTCCATGATGAGATGGTCCTTCTCTTCTAAGGTCTCTTTTGTTTTATGTGGGTAGGGAGGTTGCGAGGCCAGAGGGCAGAAGGAAGAGATGGGGGATGAGTGGGCTCAAAATGCATGATGGGAAATCCACAAAGAATCCATCATACATTAAATTGAGAAAAGACACACAAACAAATGAATACCAGCATTTGTATTCAAACTGTAGCAGAATATAAACAATGGAGTGTGGGGAGTACCACAACGTGGTTGGTAAATCCAGAGCAAACTGGAGACAATCAGCTTGAGTGTACTGATTTCCTGCCTACACAAGCCAAATACTACCCTTCCGAAATGCCTCCCCCACTCCTGCTTCACTTGGTTCCCACAACAACAGGGCTCCTCTCTATCTCCATGGTGTGAGGGACACAACCTTGACTTCCTTCCATTATTGCCTGTTTTATTAAATGCCTTTCCTGTCATTATCGCATCAAGGGCTTGTCTACACCTCCCACAGAGTGTAACAGAGATCCCCACACACACCCCACCAAACACTCACTTTACAAAAAGTCCTGTTGTCACTAACGCCTCACTCTATTTTTCTGGAAGGTGAGGAGGGTCAGTCAGAATCCTCATCCTGCCTGTGCAGCTGAAGCAGGATTTACAGAAACCACCCCATGTACTGAAGCACACTAAGTTAGTTGCAGCAGGAAAACAAGGAATTCTATGGCCAGCCATGAATCAAGTATTTAGCCCAGGAGTTAGTTATCTTAAGCTGAATTAGTCCCCAGGAGTGTAAGACCACACTATCTGACTAGGGCAGCCAAAGAAACGTCCCTAAAGTCATACAGTGTCCCTTACATATGAAAGGTCCTCCTCCTGACTCTCTGATACAGTTCAGGCATCCTACCAGACTCTTTCTTTCCCCACACACCAGGTTCTGGCACCCTCCCACTGCACCCCACAGCACAGGCACAGACCGAGTTTCCCTCTCTGTCAAGTGCTCACCTTCACAGGATACCCAAAACAGCAACGGGTAGAGGAGTTGGGCCAGGATTGTGGCAGTCTGCAACATTGACACATCACTGGCCTTTTCTTTTGTTGAACAGAGATCTGGAAATGTCTTCTGTCACTCGGACCCACCTGACCCCCATGAAAGCTTTGAGTGTTGCGTAGATGAGTTGATGTAGAGGAGATCCTCACACTGATGTTGCTTGTAGAAAGAGGGGCAGCTGGTGCAGGTCTAGGGTGCTGTGGGTCCTACTGGTCCTTGATGTGCCCAGGAAAATCCTCTCCTGTTCCCTAGGAAAAGTGTGATGCAACACTACAGGCAGTGGTCCACTCTTGGCAATTTAGATCGCAATCTAGAACTCTTAGAGTCTCCAAAAATCAAGGGAGCCCCAACTCTAGACCAGTGTTGAGACTGCAGCTTTGTGAATACATGCTCGCGAGGGTCCAGAAATCCTTGTCTTCTGTAATGGCATCTGGCCTTGCCAGCAAATTGGTGTTAGTGGCCACGCCCATGGAGGATGCTTCAAGAGGGGATGTGATCAGAAGGTGGAGAAGCAGAAGCAGGCGAGGATCTCTTACTCTTGGTCCTCAGATCAGATCAGGAAACTGAAACTGCATCTTCTGAAGAAGGAAGCCTGCAGCGGGTCTTTATTATCACCCGAGTAAGTTGTTCCCCAATAAAACACTCACTTATCATTTATCTTGGGTCTACTTAATTCATCGTCCCCTGCCTTCAGTCTTCTAAGGAACCATATACTGCAAATGGAGATGCAGTCAGGAAGTTTCCAGTCTATGTGTTAAGGCGGGGTTCACTGGCTCCCCCTGTGTTACCTTTTAAGGTTAGAGGAGTAATTTGCATCTGAATGTCTAAGAGACATTGATATCCCTTTCAACAACATAAACCCCCTAATATTTTCAAATGAATCACCATCATAAATAGTTGAAGCATAACGCTGAGCACATGTTAAAGGATGTCAAAGGGGTCCCCTCCTTTTGCGTTCTGCAGTAAGTCTTGGGCCAACATCTTAGAGGAATTGAATGTGACATGATCACACCTTAGAACAGTAATTAATGGCTTGAGTGTTAATTAATCTAACCTAATATTTTTACGATGCCATATTCCCAGTATGTTTTATTTTTATTCATTTTGGTCTGGATTCATTATAGCTTAAAGGACTAACACAGACATATATAAAACCAGTAGGGCAGTATAGGTTTAACTGATATTGTATCTCCCTGGCACAACACCACAGCTTCTAAAGTATGTAAGGGAGTTTCAATGTTTGTGTCTGTACATTCTTGTGTTTCCAAAGCCATGGAAGTATTAAAGCAAGCTGACTAACAAAAAGGGCTCTTGTTGGGTCAGGGCCACTGTGGAAGCAGCTACAGAAGCTATAGAAGTGACTACTGCAAAAATGCCTTCCTTTTTCCTGGAAGAGACTGATGTCATTCCCAGAGAATCAATTGTCCAAACTCACATGATTGCACAGGAGCCATAACAAAGGCTGTGGAAGCAAGAGAGGCTTTTATGAGCAGATGGAGTTTACACAATTTGAGGAGATACAATTGCTGCAGGTCATTTTAAACTGCTCCCCACACTTTTATTGAACCTCCTCTGAACTCCCTGTCAGTAACATACATGAAGGGTTAACACAGGCAGTGACTACACTCAAAAGTGATGTCCAGGTCACAATTGTTCATTTTTTCCATATTCCCCATCAACCCTCACTCTGCCTGAGACTGTGGCTAACAGACAAAGATCTGCCTGAAACTTTCCCCAGGAGACACTAAAACAGGATGTGGGTAAGATGTGGGTCCTACAAAGTTGTCTTCATCCAGACCATGTAGGCATCTTCCAGATAAGTCAATCAGTACCTCAAGTTGTCCACTCAGAGGCACAGAGTCCTTAGAGCCCTGGAGCACAGCAAGCACCCAAGGAGGAATCCCACTCTGAAATCATGACACCTGATTCTCACTGCATATTGGGAAATGCTCATCCAATGGAGTAATTTAAGGATAATCACAGAATGGAAACCTCAAATGATGAATGAATTGATAATGTCTGAAAAACTATATATCCAGCCCATTCCAGACCCCAAAGTCATTGACAGAACAGGTCAGTCAGATTGGAGAGACACACCCATACAGACCCACCAACAATAAATAGAAATGGTGAATGATATCCCAGTATAGTTAAAGACAGCAATGCAGGCAACATATTGGAAACATCTGGAACGGTGGATCTCAGCCTTCTTAATCCTGCATCACTGTGGGTCTCTGTGTCTGTTTCCCCCAGTTGCTGAATGAAGCTCCCATGCAGACAATAGGGCTAGGCACCCATTCTGCCATGAGTATTGCAGAATGTTGCTACGATATTGACATTTTCCCCTCAGCCATGTTTGGTTTTATCCTAACTAGTGTCTGGGTCTTAGGCAGTGTCAGGAGTGGGCCTAATCTCTTGGCATGGATCTGAGGCCAGACTAGTCATTGGTTGGCCACTACTACAATCTTTACCCTTTACCCTTACACCAGCATATCGAACAGTCTGGACAGAGTATGTTGAAGGTTAAGTGGCTGGGTTAGGGTCCAGATACCTCCACTGGAAGTGTTACTTAGTCGCAGGAAGCAGCCAGTTCTGTCTGTGTATTGACAATTACTAGGAGTCTTCTCTGGGGTCATCATTGTGGATTCCTGGGAGTTTCCCTTACACCAGGTTTCTATCTGACCCTGAAATTAAAACTTCCACCTGAGCACCCACCCCCGAGCTTGGCATGACAAACATCACAGCCAGTTTTCTTTGTTGTTATTGTTAATCTTAGACTTAGAAACTAATATCAGGTATTACCTTAAATCTTATTCTTAAATACGAAGTACTCAGATATTTGTAACTTATGAAGGCCCTTTAGTTTTCATTCTGTAGCCATATATCATATAATCTTTATACATGAATTTTTGTTAAAATAATCCTTATCTATTTATGATATTTTATTATTTTAATACCATATCTCCTTATCTTTATAATGTCTTTATTTTTAAAGCAGCTATAGTAGTATAAATTGACCTTGATTTTATATTTTTAAATTAAATTGGTTGGTTTGCCCTGTTCTGTAGACAGTGTTTCTCTCCTAGCCTTAGCCTGCCAAAATTAGTTCCAAATAAATAAGCAGAGGCTTATATTAATTATAAACTGTTTGGCTTATGGCTCTGGCTTCTTATTGTCTAGAATTCTCTAACTACAAGTTGTGACTATTACAGGTAACTATCTATAATCTGTATTTTTAAAGATTACATTTTTAAAAGAGCTGTATAAATACAATACCTAACCAAGAGTGGAAGTATACCTATAACAAAATCAACCTTAAGTTTTGTGTTAATAAAACAAAATCCATACCAATGTAAAATTATATTTCTTCATCATATTCCCTTTTTTTTAGAAAGAGATTGACTGTGATCATTAACTATTTGTAACCAACCCTGTTAAAATGAAAACACACTTTAAAACAATATTTGGGAATTTGGGTGTTGTTCTCTCCAAACTGCTTCCTGCTGTTTGGGGGTACTGTCAATCTCATGGGGATCTGGAGAAAACCCAGAAACTTGTCTAAATTCTAGCTGTAGTAGTCTGAGGTTGCATTATCTCAACTTTTTTGGATGTTGGATCACCTGGGCCCAGTGGAGTCTTGGAGTCTTGCTTGAGCAGACCATATTATACTGGAAGGAATCACAGCTTTTTATCTTCCATGGAAACAGAGTCAGAATCTCTTTTAGAAAGGAACATGTCCTTAGACTTAAATATCCAGGTTGGATTAATCCAGCAGCATTTATGGTCAAATGTCTTTTTAGCAGCTGTTTTTCCTTCCCCAGCAATCAAATAATTCAAAGAGAACACAATAACATACAGTATCCAGATTCTCTGTGTATTTTCCATCTTTATGTGACATTTTTTATTACTTTATTTCTTTACTTTCATTTTCTAGTTTTTTGAGACAGGGTTTCTCTGTGTAACTTTGGCTGTCCTGGACCTCGCTCTGGAGACCAGGCTGGCCTTGAACTCACAGAGATCCACCTGCCTCTGCCTCCCGAGTGCTGGAATTAAAGTTGTGTGCCACCACACCCAGCTAGTCTATTTCTTTTAAAGGACTTTATCTATCCTTTTTCTTCTTCTCCCAAGCCTATGTATAAACATATTAATTTTATTAGTTCAAATTAGGAACAAGCTTGCTTCAGATGTCAATCCCTTCTCCCTCTCCCTCCCCTTCCCCCAACATCTCACCTGCCCCTAGCCATCCCCCCTCTACTCCCCAGGCAGGGTAAGGCCCTCAAAAGGGGCTCCCCAAAGTCTACCACATTATCCTGGGCAAGGCCTAGGCCCTTCCCCATGTGTCCAGGTCAAGAGAGCATCCCTTCTTTTTTTAAAAGACCTTACATATTTAATACAGTGTGTTACTCTTGTATAAGTGGGAAAAAATTAAGTTCAACATTTCTAGACCAATATGGCCTATGTATATTTTTTAAACACACTATAAACTGTCTAGAGGTTTTTCTATATCTGAATCAGTCTTTACTGTATAGCTGTATCTTTTATCTGACCACATGAGTCTTATCTGCTAAACTGCATGACTAAAATTAAAATGGTGGCTGGCCCTGCCCTATCCCTTGATTTCTGAGAGTCTAGCTTCATGGCAGAGTTTTAGGTTCATGTCACTACCAAGAAGCATGCTGCTGGCTGCTCATAAACACCATTTAATTGTTTGGCAGCAGGGCCTCTTAAGAAAGCCTTGTACACAGGAGGCCTCTCTTAAAGGAGCCTGGAGCCTCTGCTTGCCTCTAACAAATAGAGGCCTCCTACCCTCGAGAAAATGCTGCTACCAAGAAGCCATGGTTGCCTCAGTTTTTTGTGTGTGTGTGTGTGTTTAGAATCTCTTTTATAGCTTTTGTCAGGTTTATATGGAAATTCTTGCCCTACATGTGGGTGCCATTTGTAGATAGAGTTTCTGTCCACTTTATCCCACAGCCCTTAGTCACAAATAAATACACAGAGTCTTATATTAAATATAAACTGATTGGTTGATGGCTCAGGCTTCTTATTGGCTAGTTCTCCTTTAATTATTAACACACACACACACACACACACACACACACACACACACACACACACACACACACA
Organism: Cricetulus griseus; assembly: GCF_003668045.3. Lineage (NCBI taxonomy): Eukaryota > Metazoa > Chordata > Mammalia > Rodentia > Cricetidae > Cricetulus > Cricetulus griseus. Next base: position 12,449,860 of record NC_048602.1, on the reverse strand, counting down.
CATATATATATATATATATATATATATATATATATATATATGGTCTTATCTTACCAGAGAAGGCTCCAGCATGTTACTCCTTCAACAGCTACTTGGCATCACTCTTGAGAACACTCTCTCCATCCTCTCCCCAGAATTCTCCTCATCTCATAGACCCGCCTATACTTCCTGCCTGGTTACTGATCAATCAGTGTTTTCTTCATCAACCAGTAAGAGAAACACATATTCACAGCAAATAGAAGGACAATCCCTATCATTGTTCACCTTTTTTTGTGAAGGAACATTACATTTAGCATATTTTGTTGTGATCAACTTAGAAAATAGGGCAGAAGTCCTGGTATGGATCTTAAAAATTTGATTGTTAATACAGATTTAAAGAGAGCATGGAGATGAAGATATTTTCAAAACCATCTGCATGTTTGTGTTTATGTACACATACACCATCTCACCCAGATATTTCATGAATACCTTTGAGGAGAAGTTTCCATGTTGGAATCAAGATGATAATTGGATAACATCATCACGGGGTAAAAATGATGCTCAATCAACTTTTGGGCTACCAGGTTCTCTGTGTATTTTTTTGACTGTTTGCTTTTTATGTATTTGGTGGAGAGACAGGGACATGTAGTTTGCCACAATCTGGACTTTGCTGTGGGTGTCCAGCCTTCTGTCTAACCCCTGGGTTTCCTAATATATCTAACAACATGTGGGAAGCAATGCCATATATCCACCAGGGGGCAGTGCCTCCCTACAGCAGGGCAGGTTCACAGATCCTGCATGAAGGCTCCTTGGCATTCTCCATTCACCAGTTGGGCAAAATGGTGTTTATGTGACTATATTTCTAGCTGTACAGTTTACCAGAGAAAAAAAGGGCTGACACCACTCCTGTCTCCCAACCCCAGACCCTGCAGAGATGCTCACCTTGTCTTTTGCTGTCTTGCATGTTCTTGTTGCTCTAGGCACTGGCTAGAAATACCAATATGGTACCAAGAGAAGAAGCTACCAGAGTTGAAGCAGAGCTGGTGACCCTACCAGTTTTCCTGGCTTGATGTCCTGTAGGCCACCAAGAAAACTTTAGTGACTGTACTCCACAGGCTCTCCCTCACTTTGCATCCCACCCCCTGTGGTGAATGGCTGTCCCATTTTCTCACCAAGGAAAACAGGGGCATCAATGGTTTTGTTGCGGTGCCTCAGGCAGCAGGTGAACTCTGGCTCCTGTCCAGGAAGAACCCAAATAGACACCCAGGTCTGGTAGGTCCTGTCACCACTGGGCAAAATGGTCCCAGGCCCAAAGGTCTGCTGCTGTACTGGCTTCCCATCCCAAAGCCAGACCAGAGTAGCCACAGGAGGATACAGATTAAAAGCCCAGCATGTCAGGGTGATCCTGCCAACTGGGTATCTCCAGCCGGTCACTTTCACCTTCGGGGCATCTGAGACAAGATAAAGTGAGTTAGTGAGGGTGATACCTCTCTATCTCAGCATGGAGTGTCTCCCAGAAGTACCCCCTAGTTCATATTCACCTGTACCCTCACCTCCTTAGAGGACCATTGGAGGCTGAGGCTCAGCTCCAATGATGCTCTTTAGGGTGCATGCCTATCTTACACTCTGATGATGAGAGGACATGGTGTCCCTGCTGTCAGAATCCAGAAGTTCCTTTTTCTAACACAGGGCTTAAATAAATAGGCACTGGGTAGCCAGGGCCTCAGTGTTAAGGGGCCTACAATTCCACCCTTGGTGGGATATACCTCTTTTATATCACAAAGTCAGCTCCCCAATCTCTAGTGCACAAAGGAGGGATTCTCTAAGTACAGTCAGCTGACTGTTGCCCCGATTCTTCGGTTCTGGAGTTGGCCCAACTGGTGATCAATGTCTTCTTCCTGTCTGCTTCCTCCACAGATGTCCCAGGACACCCTACTATTTTCTCTCAAGACTTAGCCAAAGCTTGAATCCTCAAATTTCTGGTACCAGAGGGGGTGATACATATCATTATCATGGCACCAGGAAGGTAGAGGCAGGCGGTAGTTGATTAGGGGTAATGGAATTACAATTATTTTAAGCCACCATGTTACCTTTCCAAAAGTAAGAGCTAAGCAACAGTGAAAGGGCCTTTATCTGGTCACAGGATGTGGGAAGGCTGTATTAGAATCTGGAGCACAGATATGGGTTCAAATCCTCTGTTCCTATTTTAACTCCCCATAAGGGGTGGCTCTGAACCCACCCAAGGCCATCTAGTTCTCTCCCCTCCTCCATGTCAACCTCCCCACCAGAGAAGGGGGTTATTGGAAAGAGGAGGCCTGCTTCTTCTGCATGTGAGGGCCTTTTGTGAGATCCAGGCAACATGTGGGAAACCCTCCTTTCCCATCTGAGGGACCCAGCAATGACTGTGGAGGAAACCCTACACCTCAAACTTCCAGACACCACCTTAGACTATGCCACAATTGTACACACCACTGAGAACCCAAAACTCCCACAAGTAGCATGGAACAGAGCCACTTGGCCACAAGAATGTTCCCCTGTGTCCTGGGAAATAACCCTGGTGATGGTTAGTACCTGTATCCAGCAGAAAGTTCTTTGAGGAATCCAGGTGTTTCTGGAGCTGAGCAGGACATGTGTCCTCCAAGAAAGCTTTAACTTGAGCAGCTTTGGGTGCATATATCTCCCTCAAGTTCCTGGTCTGCTGGGTGGAGGGCACAGCCATTGTCCACTGGAGAGTCTTCTGATCAAACGTGATGGAATCCTGCCCATTATAGCCCAAGCGCCAGAAGCCTCTAGTGCTCCCGTTCCTATGAAGCTCACAGCCAAAGGTCACCTGGATGGTGTGAAGGCCTGGTCCACAACAGGTAGGGATTTGTCACCTTCTTGTCCCTGGACCTTAGCTCCCAGTGTGCTTCAGGCATGTAGGGTGCTTCCTGTGACCCCCCAAAAGAGTGTGCTTTTTAGAAAAGGACCAGTGGTTTGTTCAGTGAGTCTAGCCACACTCTACTCACACCCTGACTTCAGGAACCAGGGCTGAATCTGTATGAAATGAACTCTGTCCACTTACCCCTGTCTTGGCTTCTCTGTCTTGTGACCTCAGCCAGCATCGCTCTGAGTTGCTCCTTCCACAGGCCCTCAGTCTCTCTTGCCTGGGTCTCAGCTCCTGCATGTCCCTTGATCCCGGGCCTCAAAGCCTCTGCTGTTCTGTTGTCCCCCTTGTAGCGCAGGAAGGGCTTATCATCAAAGTATCCAAGAGCCAGGATCTTGTCTGGCACGTCCAGAGAAGTAGTCATGAGGTTATAGCGAAGAGTGTGGGATCCTGTGGAGACAAGTTCATGGTTCCCACAGTCAGTGCTGCCTTGAGAGATTGAAACCAGGCTATTCTTCACCTCAGTGTCTCATAGGTGGACATTAAGAGCATGAGCTGTGCTCCAAATTTAATAAACAAAAATGTAGCAAAATAGTTAATTAGGTTAACCAGAACAAAAAAAAAAGAAAATAGAAAATCGTTGAACTAAAAGAAGAATTATGAAAAAAAATTGTCAAGGTTTCTCAAGTATTTAAGGAATTAACCTGAGGGTTGGTGAGACAGCTTAGTGGTTAAGAACACTGACTATTCTAGAAGAGAAATGGTATTTGATTCCCAGCACTCACGGGGTGGCTCACAACCTCCTATAACTCTTGAAATGTTCAGGCATTTTGCTGGCCTGACCCTGTTACCTGGCAGAATCCACTCAGGCAGTACCCTGGTCAGGCCAGGGATCCATGGGAAGTAAGTCTGTATGCAGATGTAAGGGCCCCTTTAAAAGACAGACCCCTTTCCCACTTATGTTCTCTTCTCTTCTTCCACTCACGCCCTCTTCTGCCTTCCTCTCTCTCTTCTCTCTCTTCCTGTCTCTCCCCCCACTCTCTTCCTCCCCCACCTGGAATAAACTATCTTGTGCACTTTTTTATGTTTTAAACATTTACAAAATAACATTTGGCACCAAACAAAACTGGGGACAGGCTCTCTCCATAACCTCTCCCACCAGGGGCCTGGGGACTTGTGGGGATCCTAGATGACCCACTCTCCATCTCTAGGTTTTTCCTGGCATTTTCTCCTGCCTGTGGCAGCCTCAGATGCCAGAACCCTGTAAAGTTCAACTAGCTGCTTTTCAAACTAAGGATCCCTGGAACCCACTCATCTGCCTGTTGGCTGCAATCCAGTAAGATAACCCTTCTGGTTGGGTGCATTTCCCAAGGGTCAGGTCCAGCACCCTGCTCCTGGAGGGGTACATTTTGTGTTATGCATCCTTTGCACTGCCTTTTTAGACCACTGGGTTCCTCTTTCGGTATTGGTGCTGCTGAGTCCCCATCAGACTCAGGTGATGTTCAGGCATGGCCCTGGCACCGCTCCAGGGCTGACAAGCTTCCAGGGAGTGGGTTTTGCCATTTTTGTTTGCTTCACCCATGGGAAATACATACAGGGCATTTCTGGTTGCAGCCAACAGATGGGTAAACAGACAAAAAGCCGCTAATGGCTGCTGCCAACTTGGCCATGTGGGCTAGCCCGAGGGCCACCATCTTGACCATGTGACTTAGCTGTAGGCATGCCCACTAAGTTCAGTGGCTTGCACCAACAAACACAGCTGCCAGATCTTTTTTGCTTTTTTTATTTTTTTGTCTCTGATTTCCTCTTTCACTGTCCTTGCTGAGCATGACTTGTTTACAGGATACTCTACCTTTCCAAGGACCCTGGTTTTTTTCCTGCTGCGGACCTGCCTTCTTGTCACCTAGAAACCTTGATGGTTTCTACTCTGTCTCGTTAAATTCCTGACATGTCTGCTTGTCTCTGTACATGTGACTTAAATTTAACTTTATATTTAAAAATGCAAGTTATGAAGGTCTGAGAATGGAAGGTATAAAGGTCTGAAAATGGAAGGTCTATGATGGTAATGTAAGGTGTATGAATTAAAGTTATGAAGGTCTGAGGATAAAAAGGCTTACGTGATGACAGATAACAGTGAGTTGAGACATTAAAAAAAAAAAAACGAAATATGTTCCAGATTTCTCTCTTTCTCGTGCTACTGTTCATAATCAATAAAGTTCTACCATGCCACTATACAATCATAACTACAAGGTCAAGTTTAAGGTGCTTTTCATTGTCCTAAAAATATCTGTCAATTTTAAAATGTTAATGCTTTCAGCCAAGTTGCTTCTAACATGAATATGCTGCTAATGTGTCTAATACTTATGTTTTCACAAACTCTAAGGATTCTTGTAAGTTCCAGGGAGCCGAATTGGATCCAAACAAACAGGTCAGATTCACTCCAAATAAATATTATTCAACCTTTCCCTGGTCTCGGACTCCCTTCCCTCATCTTGGGATCTCTGGGGAACCTCTCCTTCATCTTACAATCTTCCCCTCAAATACCAGGACCTAAGAAAAAAATTTCTAAATTTAAACTAGTCCTCTGCTCTGCCAATCCAGGACACGGCAGCAACCCAGCTTTCTCAGGTCCCTCAAAGATGGTCAATGCCCACTAGGTCAGCAGGAAGCCGTCTTAAGAACTCTCTGTCCTTATTCCCTAACCTGCCACATCTAACACCCCACCTTTTTAATAATAAGTAAAGGTGGGAATGAAAGGTTCAGGCATTATGCTGGCCTGCCCCTGTTACCTGGCAGAATCCACTCAGGCAGTACCCTGGTCAGCCCAGGGTTCCCCGGGAACTAAGTCTGCACACAGCTATAGAGGACCCCCTTTAAAAGACAGACCCTGCCCCCCTCTGTGTGTGTGTGTGTGTGTTTGTGTGTGTGTGTGTGTGTGTGTGTGTGTGTGTGTGTGTGTGTTCACTAATTCTTCTCTCTTACTCTCCGCTCTGCTCTGTTCTTCCCTTTCTCTCTGTCCCCCACTCTCCCCCTCCCCCGCCTGGAATAAATTATGGTTAATGTATCACTTGTTCTCGTGTCCCATCTTGTGCCTCTTTTTATATTTTTAAACTTATACAGAAACTTAACAGTAGTGATCCCTACTGAGACTAGCTTATTTTTTTAGCTGCATTAAATCACATAGTGCTTTTTCCTGGGCTGTTTCACTTTTCTCTTCTTTTCACAGTCAGGTGCCTTACCTGTCCTAAGACAGAGATTATGGAGGAAGGTTTTACACAAGCATCCTCAAGTCTGTAGAGGATCATAACCCAATTAGAGAGCCACTTAGTATTCTGTGACTCCTGAGCATCAGGGTACCTTTCCAACTGAGATGTGTAACACTTAGTATTCTGTGACTCCCGAGCTCCAGGATTCCTGTCCCATCTGAGCTGCCCAAAAGGCTTACAGTTAGTTCCAGAATACCTGTCCTATCCGAGCCATCCAAAAGGCCTTACAACGAGGATGGAAAAGAGAAAGGTATGTGTCCTGGTGATGGAATTTCAATCCAGGGCATCCTCCAAGTGGGCTGAGAGACTCCTCAGAGAGAACTGTCCCAAATCACAACTGAAGCAAAAACCTTTCCATGTGACAGAGGCCAGCTAGAGCAAGAGAAGCTGCCTGGCTCACCAGTGTCACTTTAGTAGAATCAGAGTAAGAGGAGGGAGTAGTAGTAGGCTCCAGGAGCCAACAGAGACAAAACAGGGAACTGTGAAAAGACACTTACCCAAGTTCCAGGAGAGAACAAGTAGAAGAAGTAGCTGAAGAGGTAGACTCGGTAGGCAGATACGGTGGGTGGCAGAAGCCAGAAAAAAACAAATAATCCATACCTTAGGAGCATCAAGTCAGTGGTTTGGCTCAGTTAGGAGAAGCCGGGCCCCTTGGAAATGGGTGCAAAAGTCATCCTGGCTTTTGACACCAGATGTATAAACTGTTGACATGACGGCTCCATGATGAGAGAGTAGTAAACAGCCAGAGTAGAGAGAGAATGTAGCAGGCTGAACATGGTCATCCAACTGAACCTGGCTATGAGAGAAGCAAAAACACAACATGGAGGGGGATGTATGGAGAGAGGGAAAGGATGGGAGAACCAGGAGAGGCTGAGGAGGGAGACAGAGAGCTGCAGACAAAAAGTGTGGGCAAAAGAGGAGCACAGTCAAAAATCACAGGGTTGTAAGGAGAATGAGCTGGTTGGAGGGAAGCCCATGAGCTGGGGGAGTTTAGGGTAGGGGAGAAGCAGAGAAGAGTGAGAACAACTAGGATGCTAACATTGACTCTGGAGTAATTAACAGGCAGTTTAGTTATAACAAGCAGGCCTCTGAGGGAGTCCAGAGGCCAGCATATGCTTTGGTATGCTAATAGGCACCACAGATAGCCATTAATCCCATCTCCAAGTGATAGAGAAATGGTTCATTTTGTAGAGGGGAACTAGCTTCAGAAGTTCTTGAGGGACCTTTGTCTAACCACCAGAATTTGGGGAAATGGAGTTTTCTATGGACCTGACACCCTACACTAGTCTTCATCTTTCCAAACCTCTGTTCTCTCAACTCCCCACTGGCTCAGATCCCCTGAACTAAAAATATGCTTATGCTGTCATTTTAATTATCTGTTTTATTTTTGATCATTTTTTTGCACAATATATACACAAACATACTGATAAATCAGCCTGCTTTGATCTTAGGCTTGATAGCCATCTTAAAGTAAGGACAAACTAGGTTAATTCCTAAAAAGGAACAAGATCTAACATGGGATAGGTTATTAATTGGTAATTTATTAAGAAGAGACACTCACACAAGGAGCCAATAACCAGGGTTAGGACTCTAAGAAGCCTCTGAGACATGGCCTGAACCCTGCTCTTCCTCTTGCTCTTTATCCTACCCCTCCACGTAGGTATGACCACACCCAAATGCCCATGGCCAGTAATACAGGTATCCAGGGTCTCTCCCTACACATTCCTGTTTATGATTACTCTGTTTCTAAATGATAAGGCTACCCACAATCTGTAATTTTAAATAAATGGTCCTGTACTGACTGTTCCATGAAATAGTAACCGTGCTTTTGTTTCTAAAGGGTACACCACCCTTGTTACAACTCACTTTTTATGACCACTTTGTTATGACCACCTTGTTATGACTACCTTGTCATGACCACTTAGTGACCATGTCTTTGTTTCAGGAGGTTGTTAACACAAACTTGCTATGCTTATGTTTCTGGTTCTGCAACCCCACCTATTTACCTGTCAAATCCTTCATTTGGAAAGCCCCTACTCCAGAACTATAAAAACCCTTATGTTACCCAAGGCCAAGGCTGATCTCTTGATCTCTGCCTTTAGGTAGAGACAGTCCATGTACATGAATAGAAAAGCTTGCTGTAAACAATTGCTTGCTTTATTAATTTGGCCTCAATGAGTTGGGCCAGTGGTCTTTCTCCTCACATCTGTGGGTTTAGCAGTACTAACAAAGAGAGCTATGTCTTTGAGTTCAACAACAACAGTAAAAATCAAAGGACAAGTACAGCTGCTGCCACAGAAGAGCTGCTAAGATCATTCTGTTGGGTCTTTATGTGTGAAGAAGTAACAGCTCCTACTGAAGGACACACTTTTCACAATTGAAAGTTGCTTTAGTTTAGAATGACTTATGTCTGTGCCTTTAGATATGAAAAATATATACATCTAAACGCAATCATTTAAAAGATTTTTAAAATGTATTTGACTTCTACAATCTCTTTAAATAAAACTCAGATGAGTTTTTAAAAGTCCAATACAGGAATTCTGCCCTATTTTCTATGTTAATGGCTATCTTCCTTCCTTAGAATAATAAAAACAACTGTACTTTTATGACTATAAAAAGATATGGTATTAAATAATGAAAATATTATTAAGGTAATAGATAAAATTACTTTAATGAATAAAATTATAAAAATAAATTTCCTTTTAATAAATAAGATGGATATTTTTAAAAGTGGATAACAAAACTTATCAGTTAAAAAAGTATGAGTATCAGCAGAAAAAAATAATGAAATCTTGAAATTCTCAGGCAAATGTATGGAACTGCAAGAAACCACCCTGAGTGAGGTAACCCAGTCACAGAAAGACAAGCATAGTACATACTCACTCATATATGGATGTTAGAAATAGAGCAAAGGATTACCATCCTACAATCCACACCTCCAGAGAAACTAGGAAACAAAAAGGACCCTAAGAGAAAAATACATGGTCCCCCAAAGAAGGGGAAAGGGACAAGATCTCCTGAGCAAATTGGGAGCATGGAGGGAGGGGAGGGTGACAGGAAAAAGAGAAGGGGGGAAGATGAGGGGAGGAGGACATGAGGGAACAGGAAGACTGAGTCAGGGAATAGAGGAGAGCAAGAAAAGAGAAACCTTAATAGAGGGAGCCAACATAGGTTTAAAGAGAAATCTGGCACTAGGGAAATGTTCAGGGATCCACAAAGTTGACCCCAACTAAGAATCTTGGCCATAGTGGAGAGGCTGCCTTTGATGCCCTTCCTCTATAATAGGATTGGTGACTACCTTATATGCCATCCTAGAGCCTTCATCCAGTAACTGATGGAAGCAGAAGCTGACACCCACAGCTAAGCACCGAGCCAAACTCCTGGAATCCAGACAGAGAGAGGGAGGAGGGATAAGTAAAGGAGTCAAGACTGTGCTGGAGAAACCTACAGAACCAGCTGACCTGGCCTAATCAGAGCACAAGGACCCCAATTGTAATTCTGGGAAACTGGCATTAGACCAAAACAAACCCTCTGAATGTGGGTATCAGTAAAGAGGCCTGGTTAGTCTATGGGTCCTCTAACAGTGGAACTAGTATTTATCCCTAGTGTACAAATGGACTTTGGGAGCCCATTCCCTGTGGAGTGATACCATTTCACCCCAGATACCCAGAGGAGGGCCTAGGTCCTCCCCCAAGTGATGTGACAGACTTCTCTGCTCCCCCATGGAATGCCTCAGTGTCATTAGGGATGGGGTAGGACGTGGGTTTGGGGGATTGGTAGGGGAAAAGGGAGGATGGGAGAGGGAATGGGGGATTTATACATAAAATGTTTCTAAATAAAAAAGGAGAAAAGAGAGTATGAGTATGTTGTGTAAGGTATATAAAATTATTAAAAGACTCGGGGATAATATATATATATATATATAAAATCTCTAAGGTCTGTGATTAACAATTACCAAAAACTGGCTTTAATGTACATCATAACAAGGTTTAGTTTTAAATATCTGGCTTTCATGAAAGGAAAAAGAGAATTTTAGTTCTGTTTCCTTGTACAGGACCAGAGTTGTCAAGGCTGGTCTGAGGCTGGAGCAAGTCCCTCAGAGGAGTCAAGGTTGAAGCTTCTTGGGACCCAATGCCTTCCTGGGCTGTGGCTATCATTGTAGGGTAAAAAGGGCCAGGGAACCAAAAGCCTGTCTCTGAGACCAGAGCCAAGGAAATATACCCTACCCCTAACCAAATTCAGGACTTGAAATCCCACCAGTCCCTGAGCATGAAATCTAACCAATCCTTGAGCTTGGCTCACAGTCTAACTTCAGTTTACCCAGGAGAGTTTTTCAGCCCTTGCTCTGGGAAATGTTTCCTTAATGCAAGTGGGACAATTCTGCTCCAGTCGGAGATGGGTTTACAGCTCTGCTCTGCTCTCTGTTATGCTCTACTCCAGCAAAAGAAAGTCATTACAACAAAACTCTTTCAAGAGATTCATTGGCAGGGAAAAATCCAGAAGAGTGGCTGCTTCTGATATATCAAACTGCACAGTATACAGGGCTTACATTGTTTCTTGGGAGGGGTGGAGCTTCCAGCTCTGGAAAACCATTGGCCATCCTACCTCACCAAGTTTCCAGGAGTCTATGATTATAATACTATGCTAGAAGAGCCAAGGACAGTTCCTCCCCAAGTCACAGTGACCTTTGGACATTAAAGATCCTCCAGATGGCTACCAGATAAGCATCTTTCCAGGTACTTAGCTAGATAATACAACATTTACACACAGAGAAACAGACACACAGACATGTATACATAGACATACACAAAGACACATACACACAGAAACACACATAACACAGACAGACACACAGAGACACACACAAAAACACACAATACACAGGAATTCAGACACAATCACACACAGAAACACAAGTCACACACACCAAGACAGACACACACTCACATAGAAACACATGCACAGAAACACACACACACACACACACACACACACACACAAACCCACATACACAGACTCCCACACACAGACACATAAACACACACACATCATGAAGAACTCCACAACATACATGCACAGACACAGACACACACAAGCACACAGCATCCCTCCCCACAGACACATACCACACAGATACACAGACACACGAAATACACAACAATGATATACATACAGACTCTCACACAGCATACAGAGACACATATACACAGAGGTACAGTCACACACCACACAGACACATACATAAACACACCCCAAGTTCCCTCATGCTACACCCCATAGCAGAGGGACATAGCAAGTTCCCCCTTCCTGTCCAGTGCTCACCTACACAGGTGCTCAATAAACCCTCCAGAAGCAGGCACAGTAGCAACACCTGGGTTAGGACAGGAGCTGTGGGTTCCAAGGTCAACATCGTCTTCATCCACCTTTCAGAATCATCTGAATTCACTTTGCAGATTCAAAGCCAGACCTTCTTCTCTTCCTACCTTCACCCAGCCCAGGATAACAACACCTGGGGTGGCGGGAGAGCAGCTGGTGCAGTCTGGACCTTAACAGAAGCAGAGTCACTGTTGTGGTAAAGACACTATGGGGTCAGAAAGCCATAACTCAAACCCTATACTTCTTTCCCAGAAAGACTTTAGAGATATCCACTACACTCTGCAATAAGCAGGAAGGTTTCATTTTTATATTTTAACTAGGAGTCTGGAATTCATATAATATAACCCTTCATCAACAGAAAGGTTGTTATCCACGCCCTTATCCACATTCCAACAACCCACTCAAGTATTTGCACATGCTCACACAGGACTCAGGAAACTCCGGCTTGGAATTCCCCTCATGCAAAAAAAATGATGTATGTTTCATGTTAATCACTTACTGAGAATTAATTAATAAAGTGATGGAGATTGGAAAATTTGAAACAGTTTTGGTGACTGTTGTTTGACTTTTGGTTTCAGCTAAGGCATTGCCTCGATTGAATTTAGCTTCTGGGGCTGAGCTCACCACCCATTGCTTCCCAGACTGGTCTTAAGTATTTTCAAAGCAGAGCAATAAAGTAAAAAGAATTTATAGCCAGAGGAGGGGCTAGGGAAGTTCATATAACTTCTCAACTAGTTTAGAAACTAAAGGACTAAAGGTGGTGGTGCACACTTAATCTCAGCACTTTAAATTATTTATTTATTTATTTATTTATTTATTTATTTATTTATTTATATACATTCATTTAGCATCCTGGCCACAGCTTCTCTGCCTCTTCTGCTCCCAATCCCTCTTCACTACTTCCCCTTTGCCTGCCATCATCCTCTCCTTCTCCATTTCTATTGAGAAAAGAAGAGGCTTCCCACGGATATCAACAAAACATGGCACATCAAGTTGCAGTAAGACTAAACACCTCCCTTTTTAATTAAAGCTAAACAAGGCAACCAAGCTTGAGGAGTAGGGTCCCACAAGCCTGTAAAAGAGTAAGAGACAGCCCTGTTGCCACTGTTAGGAGTCCCACAAACAGAGCAAGTAACACAACTGTAATATATATGCAGAGTGCCTAGGTCAGGCCTATCCAGGTTCCCTGGTTATTGTTTCAGTCTCTGTGAGCCCCTATGACCCCAGGTTAATTGATTCTGTGGGTTTTTTGACCCCTTGACTCCTCTGGCCCCTACAATCCTTTCTCCCTCAGGATTCTTTGAGCTCTACCTAATTTTTGGCTGTGGGTCTGCATCTGTCTCTCTGGTGACAAGTGGGCTAGATACCAGTCTGGTCTCAGGAGATGGACAGTTCAGGCTATGTATTTGTTATTGTCAGGAGTCTTATCTGGGGTCTTCCTTGTAGATTCTTGGGAGATTCCCTTGTGCCAGGTTTTTACCTGACCCAGAAATACCCCTCCCTTTCCAATCACCTCTTCACTAACCCCCAAACCTGATGGGTCATGTTCCCATACCTACCCACCCTCAGCCACTCAAGAAATCTCTTCTATTTCCTCTTCTCAGGGAGATCTGCTTAGTTTCTTGGAATCCCAGCACTTTAATCCCATGTAGAGGCAGGTGGATCTCTGTGAGTTGCTGCCAGCCTGGACTCCCTAGAGAGTTCCAGGACAGCCAGAACTATATAGAGAGATCTCTCCTGGGAGGGAGGAAGGGAGGGAGAGAGAGAGAGAGAGAGAGAGAGAGAGAGAGAGAGAGAGAGAGAGAGATACAGACACAGACACAGACACAGACACAGACACAGACACAGAGAGACATAGAGGCACAGAGAGACTGAGAGACAGACAGACAGACAGATGTAGAGAGGGAGGAATAGAGAAGCATGTGTGCTTTGTAACAAAGAGCCCACAGTCAAGTTAACTCATCCAGTGTGAGTGGAGATTTGCTCATTCCTACCAGATGGCATTACTCCATTGTGGGGGTGTCCTGCTCTCATGACCTCAGCACCTCCACCTTTCTGAGTTTGACCACTTCAATATTGACAAATGAAGATTCCAGTACACAAATGTCTGGGGAAGGTACTCAAATGGCAGCGATGGTTAAAAACCTCACTATGAGCCCATATCAGATTTTGTGTGACCTACAAAGGTGCTACCTAAAATATCCTGGATAAAATCAGATCTGATAGAGAGTGTTTTAATTATTTTTCCAGAAAGGGCGAGTAGGAGAGATATGGTATGGAGTTTAGACAGAAACGTGAGAAAGAACACAACACGTCATGTAGGCATGCAAAAGTGTGTCTCAGCAGAAACTGTGCTTCTGGGAACACACAACCATGTGGTCCCTGTGTTCACTTCCCTAAGCCTAGGCTGGAATAGGATCCCCAGTTGGACACAGAGCCTAGAAATTGGAGAAGATGTGCCATCATCATTGGCCTGGGACCCTGTTCTGTATGCCCCTTATTCTGGGAGGCACAGGGTTCCAGGAAGCAGCACTGGGAACAGGGCCAGAAGATGCTGTTGGTTATACAAGTGAGTTCTAGTCAGGTAGAATTGCTCCAAGGGTGGTAGACCTGGTCCTCTTATCTAGGTGCTAACAGGCACAGTCACAGGCCAGTATCTACAAGAGACAGATTTGAGATGGAAGCCCTCACTTTCTTACAGAAGAACAGTAAACAGCTCTGTTCAGATAAGAACCCAAGGCTGATTCATCAGATCTACTCGTCTCTCCTACAGAGGTATCTGTCTTTTTCAACAACTGAATGACAAGTATAAGTGGAAATTCAGAAGACATGCAGTAGCCATCATGTTCTGTACTTTTGCTGAAGTTATTTTATTTTAACTATTTTTTTCTGAGGCAGGGTTTCTCTACATAGCTCTGGCTGTCCTGGAACTCACCATGCAGACTCTGCTAGCCTTCAACTCACAGTGCTCTACCTGTCTCTGCCTTCCAAGGGCTGGAATTAAACGCATGCAACACCACACCCAGCCTTTTAAAGTTACTTTAAAGTCAGCATGTTAGGATAAATCTTTCTGCCAAAAGCCGCCTGAGCCCCACCGCTGTGTGTGAGCTTTACGCCAGCCGCCCGCCTGAGTTAGGCCCAAATGAATACACAGAAACTTGTATTAGGTTCAAAGCTGCTTGGCCAATGTCTAGGATTCTCATCTGTTAGCTCAGTCTTAACTATCACAAACCTATATCTTTTATAAGACTTATCTTATCGGACGCCTTATTGGCGTCCCTCCTTGCCGGTGGCTCACATCCTGCAGCTGGAGCAGGAGCAGAGGGGAAAAAAGGGCCCTTCCTGTTTCTCCTTCGCTTAAATATGAGTCTCCTTGCTATGTCACTTCCTGCCTGGATCACCACTTCTACTACATTTCCCAGAATCCTCTTTGACTCCTAGTCTCATCTAACTTGCTGTCTCATTGACCAAACAGTATTTTATTTAACAATCAATAAGATAAACATACACAGTACATTCCCCATCATCAGCATGTAAAGAAACAGGTTTCATTGTGATATTTTCACAGATGTCACTATGTATCCTTCTTGGTTTTTCCTTTTCCCACTGCCATCCCCATCTCTCCTGCTCCTGTACTGATCTACTCTTTCAGGAATATGGCGCAAGGGACCTAGGTGGATTCCACAGTGTGCAAGGGACAAACATGCTGGCAGAGAGAGCTTAAGTAGGAAGTTTTATTAGAACAGGAAGGTAGGGGGAGGGAAAGAAGACAGAGAGGGGGAACAGAAAGAGAAAGAAGAAGAGAGAGAAGACGGAGGCAAAAAAAAAAAAGCCCTGTCTGTCCCTTCAGAGGAACAATGGGAAAGAGAACAGAAGTGGGTGGAGTGTTTTCTTTTTAAGGGTCCTTTGCACCTGTGTACAGACTACAAAGTGACTTAGCAGCCATGGGACCCTGGGCTGACCAGGGTACTGCCTGAGTGCATTCTGACAGGTGACGGGGGCAGGCCAGCATAGTGCCCGAGTCCTTACAATCTCCCTCTTGTTATGCAGTCCTTCTATCTGATTTCACACCACATAAATTGTTACAGCAACTCTTAGACTAGTGGTTGCTAACCTGCCTGATGTTGGGATGCTTTAATACAGTCCCTTGTGTGGTGGTGTGACCCCCAACTATATTATCTTCGCTGCTGATTCATAACTGTAATTTTGCCACTGTTATGAATCAAAATGTAAATATCTGTGGTTCCCCATGGTCTTAGGTGACTGCTGTGAAAGGGTCATTCAACCTCAAAGGGGTCGTGAGTCACAGGTTGAGAACCATTTCTTAGATATTAGATGGTCCCCTTATCTTTCATGATCTCCTTTCTACTTTCACCTGTTTCAGGCACAAATGCACACACACACACACACACACACACACACACACACACACACGCACTTACACACACAGTCATACATGTAAACTCACATATATATATATGCATACGTGTGAATTTACACACACACACACACTATGCACATGAGTTAATAACTAGATATCTTGTATGAGAGGAAACATGCAATTTTGACTTTCTGAGCTGGAACTTTTGTGACATAATGGCTCCATCACTTTCAGGGACATGGGTGTGTAACAGGGGACTTGACTGTAATCCAAAGTGGTTTATTTGAATCCTCCAGCAACAGAAGACATGTCCATTATAAGCCATGTCCTTCAGCCATGCTACATACTGAGCATCAGGCAGAATCATGTGTACCTGGGGTTCTCTGCAAGGACATAAACAAGAAACCACCCCAGTTTTTTGGATATTACATGTCTTACCACATCAGCAAATACACCTATTGGTGTGTGTGTTATATTCACCAGTGTTCACGTGTGTGTGTGTGTGTGTGTGTGTGTGTGTAGGTCATGGAAAGATCATGTGAAGGTCAAGGCTAACTTCAGATGGTTATGCCTTCAACTTTATGTTTTGAGACTTTACCTCCCACTGACTCTAAAGTCTCCACAGACTCTGTCTGCCTCTGCACAACTCCAGCACTGGAGTTGGAGGTCCTCACCACCATTCTAATGTCTATGTAATGGGAATCTAGTAGAGTCACTGTATATAGGGTAAACACTAGAATGGAGTACTTTTCTCACTGTATTCAGGGTAACAGTAGAATGTATTAGTTGTTTGCTGGAGGTGCTAAGACCTTGAGGAAATTATTGGACGGAACAGTTTTCTATGAATTTATAGAGTTGTTTTTTCTGAGGAGGATTTCCATTTTTTCCTTTCTTTCTTTCTTTCTTTCTTTCTTTCTTTCTTTCTTTCTTCCTCCCTTCCTTTCTTTCTTTCTTTCTTTCTTTCTTTCTTTCTTTCTTTCTTTCTTTCTCTATCTCTCACTCTTTCTTATTTTTTCCTTTCTTTCTTCCTTTATTTCTTTCTGTAGTGCTAGGAATTGAACCTAGGTCCTCATGCATCCAAGGCTAGTGCTCTCTCACTTAGCTATATCCTCAGTTACATTCCATACTGCCCATAAGTGTGTTTGTCCAGGGAGCAGCTTGAGAGGGTAGATGTGTGTCTTCCTCTATGTTCAAGAGTAGGATGGTTTGTTGTTCTGTACAGTAGAGATGCCATCCGTCCTCCTCCCATGATAATTGGCTTTGAGATCTGGGACTTTCCTCAGTGAGAACTAGGACTCCTGGAAAGGAGCCAGCTGATGCTATCTGCACATTACGGTTGGGAGACAGGAAATGCCCTGTTTTCTGATGCTGAAGCTTTGTTCCTTCTGAGAAATTGTGAAGGACTGTCAGGTCACAGACAGGCACCATCTCAGCACCTTCACATTAATTAAAAGCTCTTTAAAATGTATTTGTAAATAAGATCTCCTTAAGGAGCCCAGGCTTGCCTTAAACTGGCAACCCCTTGCCTCAGGATTCTGAGTGCTCATATTAAAGTTTGTATCACCACATTAGACATGTTTTTTAAACACACACACACACACACACACACACACACACACACACACACACACGCTTACAGAAATCTTAAACACACACACATATATAATTGAGATTAAATTAAACATCTTTAATTATGTATCAGTGTGTGGGTATGTGAATATGAATGAAGGTGCCCTTGTAGGCCCGAGAAATGGAATCCCTGTGAATCCAGAATTATAGGTGCTTGTTAGTCCCCCAAATATTTGCTAGGAGCCAAACTCAGGTCATCTGCAAAGAGTACTATGGGACCTTAACTGCTGATCCATGTCTCCAGCTCCTTGCTTTTAATATTTTTAAAATGATTTAAATTATAATTAAAATAAAATATACCATTCCCTCTCTAAACTTTTACATGATATCTCCCTCTTAAATTCATGAACCCCTTTTAAAAATTTGTTACTGTTAGACATATGTGAATAAACACATACATACAGCCTGATGAATCTGTTTATTGTTGCTTTTATATTGTCTTAGTTAGGGTTTCTTTTGCTGTGAAGAGACACCATGGCCATGGCAGCTGTTATCAAGGCAAACATTTAATTGAGGCAAACTTACAGTTTCCAGAGGTTTAGTCCATTAATATCATGGGGGTGCCTTGCAGACAGACAAGAACCTGGAGAAGGAGCTGAGAGCATTTGTGGAGACAGGATTGGCATTTCAGCTTGGTGGAGAAAAAGATCTATTGGCTTAGCTGCTTTGTTACTGTGATCTTCAGTGCCTTTAATAAGCCATAAACAATATATCATCACACATATGTGTATGTAGAGCCGAAAGTTGATGTTGGGAATTACCTTCCATTGCTTTCCACCTCAGGTCTTGCTAGCCAAGTTGTTCTTGGGGTCCCCATCTCAGATTTTCAAAGCTGGAATTACAGGTGGGGTCATGTGCCCATCTGGCTACTTGGACTCTGGGGATCTGATTCTGGTACTTATTCAGAAAGTGCTTTAACTGTTGAGCCATCTCCAGACCTCAAGTACATCCTGGGGAGCCACCAGCTCTGATGTGGCAGAGATGCAACAAGGCTATCAAGCCTTGTTCAATTTGGGAGTTGTATGTTGTTTGAGACAGGTCTTACTATGTCTACTAGGATGGCCTCAAACAGTGATCCTGTTTCTCAGCCCCTGTAGTGCTGATATTAGGGACATGCACCCCCACATCTGACTTCTGAAATTCTTAGCACAAAGAACCCATAAAAGGATCACTTGGTAGTTTTATGACACTGGGTCTGTGGTTGCTATTGAGGAAACAATATCTCACTAGAGCAGATATTGTGCTGTGGTGGAGACAACTGTCCTGGAAAGAAAGGACATCTGCAGCTCCAGGCCTTGGTCTAGATCTGGGTGGTGAGAAGACTCTGGGAGATTCCTGGCAGCATTCTTAGTCTTTATTAGAGGCTGGAGAGTGAGTAATTTGTTACCGCATCTGTGAAGGAAACAGTGATTCTTTCTTGCCCCTCCCAAACTTCATGCCTGTGGAAATGTCTTCCAACTGGTGACTAAACCCCTTCCCTTGGGACTTGGAATGCCTGGAGTAGTCAGCAGTAAGGTTTTGACAGAATGTATTATCAGATGAAGCAGAAATAAATGAAACTCAGTGCTATGACAGCATGGAAGAACATGAACTAGGAGTCTTGAGAGGGAGAGAACAGGCCCTAGTCTGACCCACAACCCTGGTTTCTCCATGGCAGACATGGGCACTCCACCCCTGGACGGCATTTGCTTAGCTTCCTGTACCAGCAGTCTGTGCCACTGTTTGTGATTTACTCTGGACTGGCCTATACAGGTTTCCAGATGTTAAATACTAATCATACCAACAGTCATTACCTTAGGATGGATTGGAGCCCACAGGTTCCTGGGAAAAACAGAGGACATGGGAACACTGTGTGTTTTGAACTATATCAGCTCTGACCTCTATACCAGGACAGAGGTGGATCAATGGGGAAGTCACTGTAGGTGTGAAGAGAGATTTTGGTTTTGCCAGCATCACATCTAAGTCTGCCCACACACCATTCTTGTGTTCTTCTGGGAAGCTGAAAATAAGAAATGAAGAAATAGGAGGAGGGAAGACAGTGGAAACTATTGTGCAACATTATTTCTGGGAGACATGAACACATTGCTCGCTCAGTATAGGGTAATAACGGCAGACAAAAGTAATGGTACCAATGAATCTAACTTTGCAAACAAATGTATTTGTTGGATTCACTTACAGGACTGTGAGTGAAGGATCATTTATAGGAGCATGGATGACTCAAAGACTGCTACACACAAAAACCCACCCCACCCTGGGTGATGACTTTCAAAAGTTCAACCACTTGAACTCACTTCAGGACTTGGGGGGAGTTCAGCAGTTGGAATTCTCCTCCTCAGCAGTCAAGTCCTTTCTGTTTATACAGCGTTTCCGAATAAGGGGCCTTGTGAATCCAGTAAGTTTCAGGAATTTCCTGAGACTTGTGAATTATTTTCTTTCTGAGTCTTGCAGAGCCCCTCTTTACAACTGAGTCTTTTCAAGCCTTCTTCCAGGATGGCATGTTTTGATTCAAAGGACGTTGTTACAGAAATGGCATGGTCAGAGAATGTTGTCTACATGAGGAAGTCTAAGTGTATAGTGGTGCTCAGAGGACTCAGGCTGAGAGAAAAGCTGTTCCACAATTCTCAGTAATGTTTGTCTAAATAAGACCTACATGCCAACATCATGTGACTTGCCTGTAGGTTTCTGTCCCTTCAGCTATCTCCTAAATCACATGCAGATACTTATCATTAATTATAAAAGCTTGGCTGATAGCTCAGACTTGTTTCTATATAGTTAGTATAACTTAACCCATATCTTTTAACATATGCTTGTTAAATGACTCAATTGCCTGTAGTTTGTAAAGCCCATGCTGCCTGGCATCTCCTCATAAACTCCACAATTCTTACCAGCATTCTCTGTGACCTGAATATCCTGCCTAACTATTGAACATTCAAATTTTATTAAATCAATCAGAATGGCACATATTCACACTCTACAAAATGATTATTTCACGACACATGCCACTAAGATTGGGAAAAGGTTCATAAGGTCCACCCCTAGAAAAAGAGCTATAGGCAATCAATAACTGCTGAAAGATAACCCAATATTCTTTAGAGATACATCTACGGAATAGGCTGTCCAATCCCATGTGGTCAGACCTAAACATATGTACCTAGCAATACCATACAGACTGAGTGTGTGTATATGAATACTTACATATAGATATAGATATACAGATAGAAGATGTGGTCTTCGTTTTAACAGATAGTGGGGGCACAGGAAGAGTTGGAAGAGGAAAGGGTACTAACTATGATACCTGTTGAATGATGCCTTGAGGAACTGTAAGAGAGCCTACAGGAAAAAAGGTAGAGGGCCTTATACCTTGGGTGCATCTTGGTGCCTGGATTGTTCTTAGACCTGATTTTGTGCTTCCTGTGACCAACCTTTACATTCAATTCATAAGATATGTTCCTTTTTGGATGTCAGAACATACCTATAGAACCCAATCTAGTCGGTGTATCCTGAATCTGGATATGGCCTTCCGCCTTGCTTTCATGCTTTCCCATATACAATCTATAGTACATGCCAGGCAATTGTGTTTAAACTGTTTAAACCTTCTTTAGATCATTGTTTCTTTGTTACAGTCATGTACAAAAGTAGACTAAAATTGAAGTAAGATTGTCTATAGCATTAGACCATAGTCTGTCCCTTTCTTTCAGGTATTCAGGTCCCAGGGCCAGCAGAAAAGATCTGCATAGGTCAACTGAAAGTTGACAACTTAGCCTCTCTGGCTGGGGTGAGTTGTCAAGTGAAGAATTGCATGAGTGAGAAGGTTAGGTATGAAGTGAGAATTCCCAGAACTACTGTTCATCAACGACATGAGCAGCAGTTTCTGAGACAGTTTACAACCATCGAAAGGGGAATATAACATTTAAAGTGATGGAATAACAGCCCATGTTGACTTGTATACCCTGCTAAAATAACCTTTGAAACTGAAGGTAAGTTATCCTCCACTGACTTTTGAGGCAATGACTGGTCTGTTGACCTTTACTGATCAGAGAGAAGCTTTGCAACTGTTGGAAACAGCAGAGTGTGGTGGTGCATGCCTTTAATCCCAACCCTCAGATCCAGCTATTTCCCTGAGGCCACTTTTCAGAATAAGTGACAGGAGTGAAAAGAGGAGTGGAGGCAGTCTTATACAGCTGTGGATTCTCAGTCAGCAGAGGGAGCTGGGCCTTCTCAGGTATGGCATCAACAAAATTAAGCTGGACTGGAGGGATGGCTCGGAGGTTGGGAGTGTGTGCTGCTCTTCCAGAGGACACGAGTTCAGTTCCCATTGCACATGAATATCAGCTCACCACCACTTGTAACTCCAGCTCTAGATGATCTTGTGGCCTCTGTTGTCCCTCTGGGGCTCTGCAATCTTCTTCACACACCATGCTTCCCTCCAACCCCATCACATACAAAAATATTTAAAAATAAACTCTTAACAAACAAACAAGCAAGCAAAGAAAACATGATTTTTAAAATGTGACAGATTTGTGCTCTTGCGGGTCCATGTGAGCCCTTCTGAAATTCCCTGTTAGAGTCAGGTACCACAAAAAACCAGAGAATCCTTTACTGCTGCTAGAGACAAGAGCCTTTAGATATGTCTATCTCAGGTGACAAAATGGAGAGGCTAGTTCCATTGAAATTATGTGGGATATGATTGTTTATTGGAAGTGAGAGACCAGCATGACCTGTGGAGTCACACGGAGTAGCAGTCAGTACATCCCTAAGGGAGAAGCAGGACATAACCTTTGCTTTGTTTCCAAAACCATCAGGGAAGACAGGAGGACCCAGCATAAGTTTGGCTGGTGTGTGTGATTTTGAACTACAGTGGACTTGCTATTTGCGTGTTTTCTGGCTCTGGGTTGAACTGAGTTGTGGGAGAGTTATGTAAATGGCTTGGCTCTGAATGGAGGCACAATAGCTTAGTGACTCATCTGGCCTTTCATTAATGGATAACAAAGACAATATAATGCAGAAAACAATAAGAAAATAGAGCATATGGCATCCAAGACACATAGTGAGGCATCCATGGCACCGTGCCATTTTTCTAATTTCAGGAATTATATTAGTGTTACATAACATGATGCATGTTGAGAAGCCCATAAAAGACTGAAAAAGTCTTTGTAACTTCCTTATTTTTTGAGATTACATCTTGTAAATCTGAAATTGCCTCTAAATTTTTTAAGTACTACTACAGTGTTAGCCTGAGAGCAATCCTGACTACTCCCTAAAATTATCATCAGGATGACCCACAGCCTCCCATGCCTCAAGTTTAAGTCACCAACTAGCTCTCTTCATTACCATGTGTCTTGGTTTCCTAGGTTTTGGTCTGTAAGCCATATGTGAAAATTTATGGGAGCCTTGGTCCACAGGTAGAATTGTATTATCACAATCAAAGTAGCTCGTGCTTGGAGGGTGAGGTCAAAGAGCAAATACTCAGTCCTAACCTGTGATGTGTGTGGTGCTGGGGGCACGGAGAGCCTGAGTTCCCAGTCACTGCCAGTCTGGCACAGTGCCTTAATTGGGCTTTTCTCGAGCCCCCTGGGCTGACCGAAGCTTTCATTACAGCTCTCATTGGAATCATGACAGAAATCTGGTCAACATCTCAACACTCTTGCATTACAGGGCCATGATACAACCTCCATCTATGTCAATGATACATCTTAGATTAGGCCAGCATAGTGGAAAGTGTTTTCTGTAATGAGAAGCAGTTACCGTAACATGTAGATGGAATCATCTTGGTTACAGACATCAATTAATTAAGAATCAATGCAAGGCCTCTCCCTTGTTTGTTGTGTCTCTTGAAAATACAGTGATTTCCCTCTCCCATCTACCTTGTTTGTACAGGTCTCTGTGAGGAAGGCTTGTTGTTTTTAACATTTATTCTTCTCTCATATATTACACGCTAACCAGAGTTTTCCCCATGGCCTGACAACTGATTATCATGAGTAAGTTTTCTAAGGAGCTTTGCCAGTGACTATACAGATTATCATCTGTATTTGGACAACATGCCTAGATTTAAGAATAACAGTTTCAATTCCACCTTTCTATGCCTTTAGCACTGTTGGGACCATAGAAAATTTCCATTATGGAATGTCTTTCGGTTCAGCCTCCAGGTTCATTAAACAGGAACACCTGAAAGCTCTGGCCCACTATTGTATTGCTAATACCAGCAGGTCTACTATTGTTTACCATGGCCTCAGCGTAGTATGTCTCCTAGTTTGTATCTCTGTGGGCCTAACATCTGAATAGGCCTGCACCTGGGCGGAGGTGGAGAGGTTTGAGTAGGACAGAGGGTTAGGAACCAGCTAGCAGACAGGAGTGAACAGAAGGACAAAAATGGCCTCCTCTTAGCCATAGAAGCCTGGTTAAGAAACAGCCAAGAAGATGCTAAATAAAGAAGAGACTCTAGTTTTGCAGCATGGAACTGAGAGCTCTCTAAAGATGACAAGATGTCTGTGTTGGGTCTTTATCGCCGCTGGGTAGCTAGGAGTTTCTAAGTCCACGCTCCCCCACTCAGGCAGACCCTCATGGCTGTCATAGCTTGGAGCTGAGTCCTACAGGGATACGACAAGCACTGGGACACAGGAGGGTGACAGGCCAGGCTCTTTGCCCATGACTCTTGTTACTGATCGGAGGGGACACTATGGACACACTCCCTTATGACACAAACCGCCCATGTACCTGTAGCGTCACACACTTGGAGGCTGAACCTCCCAAACTGAACCATGGCCACAACGTCCCTGGTCCCATTTCAGCTGCATGCCACTCTGGAAGGTTCTGTCTACAGCTCTGCTTGAGGGCTGGCAGTGAGCGAAGGAGGGTTTGACAGCAAGCGCCAAGCCAAGGGAGCCTGAGACCCCGTGTAACTGTGTTCCCGGTGGCTCCTGCCTTCTTGCATCACAGGAAGGACATAGCTTCACTACAGGGATGTGGCTCAGTGAGGAGCTGATTGTGGTCTCAGGACTCCTAGGTGGAGGGATACAGGCAGGGAAGCAGCAACAGCAGCCCAGGAGACCAAACCACTATCAGCAAAGGACCCTCCGTGGCCTCCGGTTCCACTGCCCCGCGGTAACAGCCCCTAAATAGTCTCATTAAAACAGAATCGTGACAGCGATAAAGTCTTATCAGAAACTTTTTAGCTAAATCCCCATTGCTGTAGTATGCTTTTGTAGAGAAAATGATGTCACTCCATTTTCTGGTTGGGACTCTATTGCCATCTAGCGACCAGTTTCTGTAATGCAACTAAAAAATCTATTAGAGTGGTCTGTTAAGTTTGGAGTGCAATGGTGATTTGATAATATTGTTAGGTATATGGGAATGTGCCATGGACCCCATGATCACGTGATATAAACCACGTGTTTGGGAGGATAATTCACGTAATGGAAAAGTATACTTACATGTCAGGAGCCAGGTCTGGTCAGATATAAAAAGTCCTTCTTTACAGAGGCCGGCGACCTCCATGCTAAACCGCCATTTAGTCAAGCACCCCACCCCTTAGGTTAGTGTTCGAGATAACCACAGGAGATTCCACTAAGTTCGGCATCAATATGGTGACCTCCCGGGAGTGGGCGGCCACCAGGTTGCCTAAGGAGGAGGAGTTCTATACCATGCATTGTTTGTGCTAAATTTCCTCACATATGATGCTACAGGAAAATCAGCCGCAGATTGCCTCTGGCATCCATCAACAGCTCAGAATTATGCTCAGCCCTTATGGAAAGATCCCCTAACTCACAAATGGCACGGACCACATCCGGTCCTCATTTGGGGAAAAGGACATGCATGTATTTTTGACACTCAGGCCAATAATGCTAGATGGTTGCCTGAATGCCTTTTAAAACTATATGATCCACCCAGGGAAGCCCCTGAGAAGCCTTCTAATTCTGCTTAATTTTAGATAAAAGATACTGTCTTTTTGGCTACTTGTGTGTTCTCACTGTCGATTGCCATTGCCGCTGGAAGCCCTTATCAGATCTACAACTACACCTGGATGATCGTCAACCAAGCCGGTGATGCTGCCAACGCCTCCACAACTATTGTGACCACCCCCTCCTATTCCCCCCTGATAGTTGACTTATGTGCTTTAGCCTTAGGAGCCTCTCCAGACTGGGGAACCCCTGACCATTTTTCTCCCCAGGGCCTCCCTCCTCCGTTGACCTTATTCTCTCCTTAATTAACCCTACTGTTCAGACTCTTCATCAAGCCAGCCACTCCCTTATGGAGGACTGTTGGGTCTGCTATTCTTCCACCCCTCCCTTTTCTGAGGGAATTGCAGGCACTTACTAATTCCTGCCTTGCCTGTTCTACTGGATTGACTACTTATACTTTTCAAAGACTAACCAGATTCATTAAGTCTCAGATTCACACCATCCTCGAAAAACTGGTTTTGGTCCACTACCATTGCCTGGAGGCACTAGATCCTGAGCTACCTGATCGTAATGAAAACCCCGACAGTCCTTTATGACTGGATTTTTCAGGCCTTGAACATCAAACCTCTCGATTTCCTTGGCCTTGGAGACGTTGATGACGGGATTGTCATGATGCCACATGCCAGATGCCAACCCATCTCACAGGTTGTAGCGCCCTCCATGACGGGATTATCGTGAGGCTGACTCCAGATGCCCACTCCGAAGCACTCTCGAGCTGCTAGCCTTATGAAAGGTCCCCTGAGTGCTGGGGGCAGATTCACCTCATGTAGCCTAAGACAGAGGCTCTACCCCTCACTGTCATATAAATGACAATATCATAGACATAGGGTCCTGGCTGCGGGTGCCCATCATGTAGCCTAAGGCAGACGCTCCATTCTATTATGCTTAGAAGGGGGAGATGTCAGGAGCCAGCTCTGGTCGGATATAAAAAGTCCTTCTTTACGGAGGCTTGGCGACCTCCATGCTAAACCGCCAATTAGTCAAACCCACCCCTTAGGTTAGTGTTTGAGATAACCACAGGAGGTTCTGGACACCTGCCCTGGCCTGAGAGCAATTAACATTCATTCCTCTCCCCACTTCCTCTTTCTCTGCTTCCTCCTTTCTCTTTAAAAACCCATTGTTATCAATAAAATTTAGACCTTGACAAGGACACTGCTTGGTCTGGCTTCTTCTTTCTCGCCCATTATTTTTAGGCCTGGTCCACCTCTGACCCACGAATTACCAGAGCCGCACTGGCTGGGGCACTTACAAATGAAAGATTAGAAAAGATCCTGGCACAATGGCCACTCTTTAATCTCATCAGGCCTACATGAGTTCCAGTCCAGCCAGGGGTACATAGTGAGGTCCTGTCTCAAAAACAAAAATCACATAAGAAATTAATACCCAGAAAAATTGCTCCTAAAACAAACAAAGGAAGCAGTCTAAAATAAAATCAGACAAAGATTCAAATAGATATTTATACAATGAATATACGAAATGACCAATAACTTGAGGAAAATATACACAATCCACTGATCTCAGGGAAAGCAGAGCTAGAAGAAGTTCACAGTCACTTAGAATGGTTATGACAAAAAGGAAAAAATGAATCAAAAAGAATTGTTTCAATTGAAAACCCTGTGCAACACTGCTAGGAATGTAACAATTCTCAGCTGTTGCTGAAAGCAGTGTGGCAATTCTTCAGAAAAGTTAGATGGAATTATCATGAGACGAAGAATTTGCAGTCATGGACATATGGCCAACACAATTGAAAACATCAACTCAACAGATACTTAGACACCAAAGCCCATAGCAGTATATAAGAGCACTAAGGGGAAGCAACCCAAGTGTCCATCAATATCAGGATGGTTAAATGAACTGTGATCAATTTGTGTACAGAATGTAACTGAGCCATAGAGGGAAAGACTTACTGGTTTTGCTCCTACATGATAAATGTTGAAGATGCTCTTCTAAACAGGAACAGCTGGGCAGATTATATTATTAGCCCTTTGAAAATTCTATACAATATATTTCTATCATATTCATCCTCTCCTCCAATCCTTCCCAGATCCAAACCTGTTCATATCCACCTAATTTTGTGTCCTCCTTAAAAATAAATCAATCCCAGATTGTGTTGCTCCTACACTCTTGGACACATGGCATTTCAATGGGACATGCTCCCTGAGTGGGAATGTAAACCAATTGGATGAAGAGATGCAGGTCCCTAGGGATCAGAATGTGTTTACAAATGCCTGGGATGCTGATGACACCATTGGATGCCCAAGTCTCCAAAGAACTCCCTGCATGGGAGCGCATGGTTGACCTACGGGGTTTTTATTTCCTTTTAAATACATAGTCACGTTATGGCTGCTCCAATGAGGTAGGTATGATTGTGATCACAGATATTTCTCCAAAACAATGTCACAAAGGGAAGTGTGTAAGACTGAATATGAACTTAGAGCTGGTGTGGGTGCTAGAGAGTGGTGGGGTGTCCTGGAGGCAGAAGTACCTGGTGACTTCCTTTCTAGGTGCACTAGGGATAAACCCTGGCTCCACTGTTAGAGGTCCCTTAGACTGTCCTGGCCTCCTATCATTCAGAGAGCCTGGTTCGGTCCAATGCTGGTTCCCCAGCTTTAGAACTAGGGTCTCCATGCTCTAGGTCAGGTCAACTGTTTCCACTGGTTTCTCCAGCACAGTCTTGGCTTCTTTGCTCATCCCTCCTCCCTCTCCACAACTGGATTCCAGAAGTTTGGCTCCATGTTTAGCTGTGGGTGCCTGATTCTGCTTCAATCAGCTCCTGGATGAAGGCTCTAGGAATGGCAACCAAGGTAGACATCAATCTCATTATAGGGGAAGGGCATCAAAGGCAGCCTCTCCACCACTCCCTAGATTCTTAGTTGGGGGTCATCCCTGTGGATCCCCAAACATTTCCCAGTGCCAGACCTCTCTCTGTACCTGTACTGTCTCCCTCTATCAAGGCATGTCCTCTATTTCCCTCCTCTACTCCTCCCCTGTCTCAGTCTTCTTGGTCTCTCCTGTTCTCCTCCCTCTCCCACTATTCCCCTCTTCCCTTTCTACTCCCTCCTCTCCCCCATGCTCCCAGTTTGCCCAGGGGTTCTTGTCCCAACCCCTTCTTCAAGGGAACATGCGTTCTTCTTCTGGGGTCCTCCTTGTTTCCTAGTTTCTCTGGTTGTGTGGATTGTAGGCTGATACTCCTTTGCTCTATGTCTAATATCCATATATGAGTGAGTGCATACCCTGTTTGTCTTTCTGTGATTGGATTACCTCACTCAGGATTTCTTCCAGTCCCATCCTGCGAATTTCAAGATTTCATTGTTTTTAGTTTTTCTGCTGCAGAAAAAACTCCATTGTGCAAATATACCACACTTTCTCCATCCATTCTTCCATTGAGGGGCATCTAGGTTGCTTCCAGGTTCTGGGTATTACAAATAATGCTGCTATGAACATAGTTGAACATATGTCCTTGTTGTATGAATGTGCATTCTTTGGGTATCTGCCCAAGAGAAGAATTGCTAGATCTTGAGGTGGACTGATTCCCATTTTCCTGAAAAACTGCCATACTGATTTCCAAAGTGGTTGAACAAGTTTGCACTCCCACCAGCAATGGAGGAGTGTTCCTTTTTCTCCACATCCTCTCTAGCATAGACTGTCATTGGTGTTTTTGATTGTAGCCATTCTGGCTAGTGTAAGATGGTATCTCAGAGTTGTTTTGATTTGCATTTCCCTCATGTCTAAGGTTGTTGATCAGTTTTGTAAGTGACTTTCATCTATTTTAGATTCCTTTATTGAGAATTCTCTATTTAGTTCTGTACCCCACTTTGTAATTGGAAGGTTTGGTGTTTTGGTGGCTAACTTCTTGAGTTCATTGTATATTTTGGAAATCAGCCCTCTGTCACTTTTGGGGTTGGTGAAGATCTTTTGCCAATCTGTGGGCTGGTGTTTTGTCTTTTTGACTGTCTCCTTTACCTTACAGAAGCTTCTCAGTTTCAGGAGGTACCATTTGCTAATTATTGATCTCAATATCAGTGATACTAGTGTTATAT
Source organism: Cricetulus griseus (assembly GCF_003668045.3). Taxonomy (NCBI): domain Eukaryota; kingdom Metazoa; phylum Chordata; class Mammalia; order Rodentia; family Cricetidae; genus Cricetulus; species Cricetulus griseus. The sequence continues at coordinate 12,420,365 of NC_048602.1, read as the reverse complement.
GTTCAGGAAGCAGTCTTCTGTACCAATTTGTTTAAGGGTACATCCCAATTTCTCTTCATTTTTTTCTCCATTTTTAAAAAAATTTGAATTAGAAACAAGAATGTTTTATATGTCAATCCCAGTTCCCACTCCCTCCTCTCCTCCTCTGCCCCTACCCAACTAACCTTTCCCATATCATTTCTGCTCCCCAGGGAGGGTGAGGCCTTCTGTAGAGGATCTTCAGAGTCTGTCATAGCTTTCTTTTGAGATAGGGCGTAGGACCCCACAGTGTGTCTAGGTTCATTCAAGGGTACTTCCCACTTTCTCTTCTAAGAGGTTCAGTGTGGCTGGATTTATGTTGAGGTCTTTGTTCCATTTGGACTTAAGTTTCGTGCATGGCAATAGATATGGTCTATCTGCAATTTTCTAGATGTCAGCATCCAGTTATGCCATCACCATTTGTGATGCCTCATAAAAAGAGTTTGGCAATGACCCTTCTGCTTCTATTGTGTGGAATACTTTGAGGAGAATTGGTATTAGCTGTACCTTGAATTTCTGGTAGAATTCTGCACTGAAGCCTTCTAGCCCTGTTCTTTTTTTGGTTGGGAGACCTCTGATGACTGCTTCCATTTCTTTAGGAGTTATTGGTCTATTTAATTTTCTTATCTGTTCTTGATTTAATTTTGGTAAGTGAAATCTGTCCAGAAAATTGTCCATTTCATTTAGATTTTCGAATTTTGAGGAATATAGGTTTTCGAATATGTCCCCCTTCTCATTCCTGATTTTATTAATTTGCATGTTCACTCTCTGCTGTTTGGTAAGTTTGGATAAAAGTTTGTCTAACTTGTTGGCTTTTCAAAGAACTAACTCTTTGTTTTATATTATTGATACTTTGTATTGTTCTCCTAGTTTCCATTTTATTGATTTCAGCCATCAATTTGATTATTTCCGGGCATCTGCTCCTCCAGGGTGTATTGGCTTCTTTGTGTTCTAAAGCTTTCAGCTGTGCTGTTAATTCCCTAGTGTGATTATTCTCCTGTTTCTTCATGTGGGCGATTAGCACTATGAACTTTCCTCTTAGCACTGCTTTCAAAGTGTCCCATAGGTTTGGGTTTGTTGTGTTCTCATTCTCATTGAATTCTAGGAAATCTTTAATTTCTTTTTTTTATTTCTTTCTCCACCCAGAAATTGTGCAATTGGGTGTTACTTAATTTCCATGATTTTGTAGGTTTTCTGTAAGTTGTGTTGTTGTTGAATTCTAACTTTAAATCATGGTTGTCTGATAAGATACAGGGAGTTATTTCAATTTTTTGTACTTGTTGAGGTTTGTTATGTTACCAGGTAACATACCAAGTGGTCGATTTTAGAGAAGGTTCCATGTAGCACTGAGAAGAAGGCAAATTGTTTTGTATTTGGATGGAATGTTCTATAGATATCTGTTAAGTCCAATTGAGCCAAACTTCTATTAGTTCCTTTGTTTCTTTCTTAAGTTTCTGTCTGGTGTTCCTGTCCAGTGGTGAGAGTATCTCTAGATTCTTTAAATGATTTGTTTATTTCTTGAATTTTTTTGGTTTGTCTTTTTTTTCCATTTCATGTATTTTTGTTTGTTTGTTTTTTTCATTTTCTTTAAGCAATTTTCTTGTTTCCTCTTTAAGGATTTCTATCATCTTCATAAAATAGTTTTTAAGGTCACTCTCTTCTGCTTCATATTTGGGATTTTCAGGTCTTGCTTTTGTGGAGTTCCTAGATTCTAGTGGTGACATATTGGTCTTTCTGTTGTTGAGTGTTTTTATACTGTCGTCTTCCCATACCTTCTTTGAGTGGGTGCAGGTGGGGTCTCTCCTTCTCTTCTAGTCTCCCAGTGGTGTATGTGGGCCCAGACTTCAGTGTCAGTACCTCTGAGTGGTCCAGCCTCTCCTGGTGTTCTCCTGACTCAAGCAGAGGCCATAGGGGGGCCCAAGAGTCAAGTGGAGGGCAGAGGGCAGAGGGTGGAGAGGGGGGCCAAAACTGAGGTGTGGCCAGACTCTGGGTGGTCTGTCTTCCTGGGATGGCTCTACTAGAGAGGAGCAGACCCAGCAAGCTCAAGAGGGGTGGGGTTGATGGAGGGAGAGCCCACACACTGGATAGTATTTTAATTAATGTATTTTTAATTTATTCTTTGAAAAGTTTATACATGTACATGTGTATTGGTTATATTATATCTGGGATGTAAGCGGTTTGCTGGGGGTGGGGTGGAGAGCTGCATAGGCCCTGGGCAAGAATGACTTGCATTTTGCATTGAACACAGCATCAAACTGCTTTCTAAACACTTATGTTTTTTCCGCATATATTGCTGCAGTTCTGGGCCCTCATCATGGAACTTTATATAGTAAACTGTGGTTGAGACAGAGTAACCATGTTTAATGCACTGAGAATAATGCACTGTAGAGTGCCTGGTTCTAAATAGAACATCTATATCATAGCTCTTTCCTCCAAAGAACTGTTTCCCTTCCTTCTCTCTCTCTCTCTCTCTCTCTCTCTCTCTCTCTATATATATATATATATATATATATATGTTTTGCATGGATGTCTATGTACCATGTATGTGCTTAGTGCCTGGGGAGGTAAGAAGAGCATGTTGGAACCACTGGAACTGGACTGACAGGAGGTTGTGAGTGGCTATGTGCATGATGGGAATTGAACCCTGGTAGAACATGTGATCTGGACACTGGAGTGTAGAAGTATCAGGAGGAGGTGGGGGTCACACTACTCTGTTCTAATCTCTTATCCATAATTGTTTCAACTGCTTGCACCATTTGTTTCTCTGTTTCTGATATCAGGTGACTTTGGGTATGATTCAACAGAGTGAGGATATAAGAAAATTTTTGGAATGCACAAGGAGGGAAAATTTGCATGTCTTTTGTTCTAACCCTACCTTGATCACCCACATCTAGTAGCCGATGAAACTCCATGTCCTCAGACCCAGGCCACAGCAACCATGCCTTCTGTTCCACCTTTCATCAGTGAGCCTTCCCTGGGCTCTGGCCACCCCTTCTTTCCCTTTCCTTCCCTTTTCATCCATTCTAAACAGAAACAGAAGAGGAGTGGATGGGGGACAAAGGGGAGGCAGAGTTAGTGGCAAAAGGAATAAGAGGGAGAGGAGACTGTTTTAGAGGTATAAAATAAATAAAAATTTAATTAATGAAGTGAAAAAATAAATTTAGAAAATGTTATGGTCCCTGTTTTTATGGAGGGATACAATTATAGAGTGAAAACCTTTTTGTTTTCACTGACTGTTTGTTTATTTGTCTTTTTAAGGCACTGGAATTGCATTGAGGGCTGATCTCCAAAATTTACAAAGAACTCAAGAAGTTAGTCCCCCAAACACCAAATAATTCAATTAAAAAGTGGAGTGCAGAACTAAATAGACAATTCTCAATAGAGGAATCTAAAATGGCTGAAAGACACGTAAGAAAGTGTTCAACATCCTTAGTCACCAGGGAAATGCAAAATCAAAACAACTCTGAGATACCATCTTACTCCTGTCAGAATGGCTAAAATCAAAAACACCAATGACAGTGTATGTCAGGGAGGATGTGGAGAAAGGGGAACACTCCTCTATTGCTGGTGGGAGTGTCAACTTGTACAACCACTTTGGAAATCAGTATGGCGACTCCTCAGGAAAATGGATCCAGCAGTTACACTCCTAGCATAGTTCTGCTTAGCTCCAGAGACACCTGCCTTCCTTGATGAAATTTCTGCTGGACACAGGCACTGAAAGTCAGCAAAATTGGTTCCTAGCACTCAGGGAAACATTTCTTTGGCCAAGAGGTTCCTTCCCATGGTATTTGTAGGAGTCTGGGTTCTCACTGGTGTATACAATTATGGCATAGTCTAAGGATATGCCTGTAAGTTTGGTGTGTAAGGTTTCCTGAAAAGCCATTTTTGGGTCCCTCAGATAGGAAAGGGGGGCTTCACAGATGTGGCCCAGATCTCACCCAAAGCCCTCACATGCAGAAGAAAGAGAACTTTTTGTTTTGTTTTGTTTTGTTTTTGTTTTTCAAGACAGGGTTTCCTCTGAATTTTTGCAGCTTGTCATGGAACTCACTCTGTATTCCAGGCTGACTTTGAACTCACCTGCCTCTGCCTCCTGAATGCTGGGATTAAAGGTGTGCACCACCACTGCCTGGTTTTTGGCTGCTGGGAATAAAGGTGTGTTCCTGGTTTCTATGGCTTGCGGCTGATTTTGCTTTCTGAATCCTCAGGCAAGCATTAAGGAATCATACATAATACATCACTATAGGGCCTCTTCTTTCCAATAGCCTTCTTCTCTGGACTGGAGGTTGACCTGGGGGAGGGAAAAGAACAAGATAGTAGTGGCTGAACTTGGAGCCACCCTTATAGGAAGTTAAAATAGAAGAGGATCCAATCCTGGCAATGTTCTACAGATTCTTATGCAACTTACCCATGTCATGTGACATGAATAAGATCCCTTTACTGCTGTCTAGGTCTTTTAAGAAGGTCAAATTGAGGTCAGAGAAATGGCTTAGTGGCTAACGATAAGTTTCTATACCCCAATATTAAGTCTCTCTGTCAATGCAATAAATCAGAACAGGCTGAATTAAAGACTGGGTTTTATTCCCAGCAACACATTCTCAGGTCGTCACAGGGGAAGGGAGAAAGCACAAGGGAGAACCAAATGACATGTTGGAGGACCACACCTTAAATATCCTGTAAGCATGATCTTGAGCATTTCATGGGGAGGAGCTCACCCTTGGCAGGCTTTCTCAGGCATGGGGTCTGGAATGGGAGTAGTGAGGCTATGTGGAGCTTCCATCTAAACATCCATGATTCCTTGGGTGTATGGACGCAGGTTCAAGCCTGCCTACTTTCTGCTAACAAGGGATGATGGTGGGAGGAGTGGGAGTCAGTGCAGGTCACATTCAGTAGGTGGTTTGGGTGGGGAAGCATTCAGTTAGCTGCCATCCTGGAGGCCTCAGGCACCTGTTCCCTGGGGAGGCTGAGAAGACAGGTTGCTAGGAGAAAAACTAGATTGCTACCATAGGCCTTGTGAATGGGAGATCTGCCAGAAAGAATGGAACAGAGAAGTGTCCTGGTTGTATAAAAGAGACAAAGTTGAATGAGCAAGACAGGAGTGATGGGAAAAGTACTTCTGTGTGTTTGTCTTACTGGATGATAAATAAAATACTGTTTCGCCAATGAGGCAGCAAGTTAGGCAGGACTAGGAGCCAAAGAGGATTCTGGGAAATGTAGTAGAGAAGTGGTGATCCAGGCAGGAAGTCACATAGCAAGGAGACTCATATTTAAGCAAGGAGAAACAGGAAGTGTCCCCTTTCCCCTTTGCCTCCTCCAGTAGCAGGATGTGAGCCACTGCAAGAGAGGGCGCCAGCGAAAGGCATCCTCTATAAGTCTTATAAAATATATAGATTTATGGTAATTAAGACTGAGCTAACAGATGAGAAATCCTAGTCATTGGCCACGCAGCTTTGTACCTAATATGTCTCTATATTATTTTGTCCATCCACATGGTGGGCAGAACTCTGGCGGCTGGTGGAGACCACCCACATGGCAGTAGGGCTCGGGTGGCTTTTGGCGGATCGTGACACAGGAGAGCTCATTCAAGTGGGATATCTTGAAAAACCAGGCCCCAGTTGCTGGATAGGTGCCTGCTTGAGCTAAAACTTAAACTAAATTTTAGCTAAATGTGGACATATCAAAAAGTTGATTCCATGCAATGTAATTGGTGATTAACTTGTATGTCTTTCTAGTTTATAAAATTAGCTACATCTTATCAATTTTAGTAAAAGCAAGAATGTTAGACATATATTTTCAAATTGGTCTTTGTTAGCCTGAATAGACATTAGGTAAGGAGAGATCCTTTGTCAGAATAGCCTGTTCCTGGTCTTGAACATCTCAGGGGGAGGTGCTGATCCTTGGTGGGCTTTTTAGGGGCAGGGTCTGGAATGGGAGGAGTGAGGCCAGCTGGAGCTTCCACCCAAACAGGTAAGAACATTGCTTGCTCTTGCAGAAGACCCAGGTTGAATTCTCAGCACCCATGTGGCTGCTTAAAATCATTTGTAACTCCAGTTCTAGGGGATCCAAATGTTCTGTTGAATTTTGTGCACACCAGAAGTGCACATGGCCCCCCACACATTCATGCAGATAAAAGATTAATACACACAAAGTAAAGTAAATAGCTCTAAAATATTAAAAAGTCAGGTTTTCTATTTTCATTTGGCTTTGGCTTTTTTTTCTTAAACAGAGTCTCATAATGCCCGTCACCCCCACTCAGCCACCACCTGCCTTTATCTTTCTGTTGTCATGGTAGTGGACATGTATCACCCACTATGGCACCTGAAATATGAAGTTGAAAGCTTTGACTAAGTCTTGTGACATAAATGAGGCAGTGTCCTGGGACATCTCTGGAGGAGGAAGATACTGGTCATCAGCCTTGGATCAATTCCAGGAACAAAGAATCAGGGGCCACAGTCAGTTGACTGTAAGACGAACCCTCTGTGTTCCAGCCTCGGTGTTCTCTCAGAGTTCAGTCCAGAGGCTATCCAGCTGACTAAAACGATCTGAGGGTGAAGGAAACGAATTGGCTCACACACGTATTCCTCTCATGGCTCTTTATTCTTCAGAGTAAGTGTTCCCATCAAATTCTCTTCAAAAGTTTAATGAGGGGGCTTTGTAACCTGTGAGGTTAAGATATCCTTTATTAGATAAAGAACAGCCAAACGCAAGCCAAAGTGTGCCAGGGGCAGCAAGGCAGGGAGGCCAGAGAGATGGGGCTCCCATTTGCCTTGTCTGTCCCTTTAAACCCTATCTCGCCTCACCCTGACCTCACCTTGACCACCCCCTGACAGGTGTGGACAGGCACATCTGTAGCCAGCTTCTAGAAGGCATGGCTTACACTGTTCCCTACAAAAGTTTCTCTCCAAAAGTTCTCTCTCTAAAAGCTCTCTGATTCCACAAGGTTTCCAGTTTATGTACCCGTACAGACACAATTAGCAATTCTCTGACAATAGTAAAGATAGCAGGCATACATATCTCAGGGAGAGCAGATAAGATCTGACAAAGCAGGCCCCTTATGTCTCAGAGGGGATGTGACTTTATTATTATTATTTTTATTTGAATTAGAAAGATTATTTTACATGTCAATCCCAGTTCTTCCCCCCACCCCCGTGCAACTAACACGCTACCTATCCCATACCGTTTCTGTTCCCCAGGAAGGGTGAGGCCTTCTGTAGGGGATCTTCAGAGTCGGTCATAATAGATGTGACTTGTGAAATGTCTGAGCACAGTTTAAGAGCTGGGGGAGGGTTAATGGGCTATGATCTCTAAGTTGGGAGAAGGGGAGTTAGTACGCAAAATCACAGTGTGTGGTTAGTTAAGCTAGAGGTTTGTAATTGATAAATATAGAAAAAAGAGAGGCGGCAAGAGAAGCTGTAGGTCTGTGCTTTCTATGCGCTGGCTTTTGCTTTCACTTTCTTGGTAGCTGGAACGAGCATCAAGGTTGCTATGGCTACTATTGTAAGCTGAGGAGGGAAAGGGGTAGCACTTGATCTGCTTTAGTGTCTTCACTAAATGTTAGCTGCTGCGTAAATGGGACTTCTCAGCACTATATCCAAGAGAGACGGTAAAGCTATGTAGTGTGAGAACTGGAGGCTGCTGCTTCCAGCCTCATGGTAAGCCCACTCAGGGTGCTCTTACCGCTGACACCCCAGTGAGAAGGAACTCCTTTCTCTGGGGCCTATTTGAGAATACAAAGGCACCCAGTATATATTCTATGTATCAAGATTGTACAGCCAAATGAAATCATCCTCCTGACTTCCTACAGATGGTAGAGCTCCCTTATCACTCATGTGGGAGGTTGGTCTGTTGAATATTAGCTACCATGCTGTATTCTCATGGCCCTTGACATGCTTGCTTGTAGAAAGTCCCCCACATGTCCCCTAGTGATTGCGGAGCTGGCTTTGGCATCAAAAGGAGGCACATCCCACACAGATGGGATGTGTAGCCCTTGTAACACTGAGCCTCTGGCCTCTTGGTGTTTTCTGTTCATCTATGGCCTGTTTTAGAATGAGAAACTGCTGGCTCCTGCCCTCAGGGAGCTCATGTACCCTCACTATCAGAGTGCAAATAAGGGACTTGTCCTCAAGAGCATCAGGAGCCATTGGAACCAATCCCTAGAGTCACATATTCCTATAACTACTGGGGGTTGTGGTCTTTAAGGGGGATAGGCTGGAGGAGAATATAAACAAGGCAATTTGTCTGAGCTACACACCATGCACAGAGAGAGAGAGAGAGAGAGAGAGAGAGAGAGAGAGACAGACAGACAGACAGAGAGACAGAGACAGAGACAGAGAGAGACAGAGAGACCGAGAGAGAGACAGAGAGAGACAGAGACAGAGACAGAGAGAGACAGAGACAGACAGACACAGACATTGACAGACAGAGATAGATAGAGACAGACAGAGAGAGGTCCTCACCTTTACCGACTCTCCTTATCTTCTCCCAGGCCTCCTGGAGTTGAAGGTGAATCCTCATATGCTAGTTTGAATGAGAATCACCCCATAGTCTCATATACTTTGAGACTTCAAAAGCCAAACTTCTCAGTTTGCTCTCTTTCTGTTTGCCTCCTGATTGTTTATAAGTATGTGTGCTCTCAACTGTTGCACTAGTGCCATGTTCTCTTCTGAGATAATCATGGATTCCAACCTTCTAGAATTGTAAGCAAGCACCAATACACTCCCTCTCCTATAAGTTGCCTTTGTCATGGGGTCTCTTCACAGCAACAGAAAAGTAAACAAGACACCAGGCCTGTGCTCTACAACTGTGGTCCCATCACCAATAACTTGGCCATAGAGTCTCTCTAAGTAAGTTAGCCAAGGGTTGATGCTTATCACAGTGTTAGTAATACAGATATGAGAAGCATGGGAGGGCATGCCTATTCTTAGACCTCCTTTCTTAACAAGAATTCATTTCTCTTTATTGGAGAGACAGATACAATGATGGAAGACAGGCTTCCCCTGTTTTTTGATGTTCAGCCAATGCCTGTCTGATGTTGGCATCAGAGCTAAATTGCAGGTGTTGAGGAGAAGAGTTTGGAAACCATGGTGATTTCAGGCATAGCATCTGTACTTTTCTGACCTTGGTAAGCTGCCACAATAAACTTGAATGAAAATAGGACCTTTGTACTGCCAAGTGGGCTGATCTTGTACTGAACTTGGGTCATTATTTCAACACAGGATTCCCAATGGGAGCCAGGAAGTGGACTTCATATAACGGTCACAGTCCTCACATTTTGTGGGAAGTCTACTGCTTCCACCTACTAATAGAGAGAAGTACATAGATGTTACGAATCTTTATCTTAGGCCACATAGTGGATTAGAACTACATTGTAGTGATGATAGCTACTTTCCAAACATGACCATCAAACTCTTGATATTTGCCAGGTGTGGAATCACACACCTGCGGTCTTAGCAGTGGGGAGGGTGAGAAGAGTACATTATGAGGATACTCCAGGGGTTGAGGAGAAAGGTCAGGAAACCATGGTGATTTCAGCCAAGTATCTGTACTTTTCTGACCTTGGTAAGGTGCTAAAGGTGACTTGAATGGCAACAGGACCATTGTGCTGCCAAGCTGGTTGATCTGGCACTGAACTTTTATCATTATTTCAACTCAGGATTTCCAGTGGGAAATCCTGTGCACTTCACGTAATGGGCACAGTCCTCACACTTTGTGAAGTCATCACTTCACCTACTTATAAACAGAATTACATAGATGACATGAACCTTTGTTTTAGGTCACATAGTAGATTAGAGCTCCATTGTACTTATCAGAGCTATTTCCCAAATATGACCATCAAATGCTTGAAACGTGCCAGGTGTGGGAGCACACACCTGCAGTCCCAGCAGTGGGGAGGCTGAGAGGAGAACCTCATGCTATACTTCAGGTGTTGAGGAGAAAAGTCAGGAAACAATGGTGATTTCAGTAAAGCATCTGTACTTTTCTGTCCTTGGTAAGATGCCACAATAGACTTGAATGACAGCAGGACCTTGGTCATGCTAAACATGGCTATCTGTCACTGAACTTGGCTCATTATTCCAACCCAGGATTCCAAGTGGGAGCCATGAAATGAATTTCATGCAGTAAATGTCGTGCTCCTCACACTTTTGGAGAGGTATATTGCCTTCATCTACCAAGAACATTTATCTAGGCTACACAGTGTATTAGAACTATGTCAGCCTGAGATACATAGGGAGACATTGTCTAAAACAAACAAAGAGACAAACCATGGAATGCATTTACAGTGTGACGGAGTCCATCAAATGGAACTTTAACTCAAATCAATTTTGAAATTGATACCAAACTATTGGAAAACTTCCAGATATTCTTGGAACATCAGAGTCACAGAAGTCCTCTTTTTTAGTGACAGGATTCATGAACTCCAAATATAAATACATTATTTTTAGGAAAAATAAAAGAAAACCTAAGACCAAAACATATTTGAAGAGAATTTAGGTTCCCACTTAATACAGGCTGATTGTCAAAATTTGCACCAGATTTTAAGCATAGATTAGAAAACCAAAACAATAAAAACACACCCAGGCTGTTAAGGTTAGCATACAAATCCAGTTACTTCAGGAGTTGAGGCAAGTTGACCATAAATTAGAGGCCAGTCTAAGATACAAAATAAGACCTAAAACAAATAGCTGAGTATGGTAGTCCAAATCTATAATCCTGATATTTGGGAGGTAGAGGCAGGAGGACCAGGAGTTAAAAGCTTGCCTGGGCTACATACTGGGCTACATACTTTCCAAACAAAACTAAACAAGAAAAAAAGAAATTATGGGTGCCCAGGGTGTAGCTAAGTTGGTGGAGTTCTGGCATACATATCATATGTGAACTCTGGGTTTAATCTCAGCACTCCTTATATGACCATGGTGGCTGATGCTTGCATCCCCAGCAGCTGGGAGATGGAGATAGTGGGATCAAAATTTCAAAATTCTCCTTGTCTTAAAAGTGAGTTCAAAGTCAAGCAGGGATTCATTAGACCTTTTCTGTGAAAGATAGAAGACAGCATGGTACAATGTTAACCTGAAGACCTGCTTATCTATCAAGAGGACCATATTCCTGGAGTCATCCTTGGTCACTGAGTCATGATAATGTTGATGGTTTCAGGTCTTTGATAATTGTAATTTCCTTCGTTGAAAATACTTATAGAAAGTCTTTGTAACTGAAAGTGTGGTAATTATATATTTTAATGTGGTCTTACATTCATGCTCCATTTCCAGAGTGAGGAGATTGCTATTCTGGAGATGAAATCCATAGCTTGGTGAATTCTGAACAGAAACTACCAACTGAGCTTTATCTCCAACACATTTAGTCATATAATGCCCCTGTAATTTGATAGGATTCTGTAGATGTCATTGTTGTTTATGTGATTCTCTTCCAGTTTCTCCCCCTCTTCCTCTGCAGATGAGCAAACATGACCTGCCACTTATTTGTCATCAATTCTTTTTTAGATATCAGGAGTATAAATGTTGCAAAATACAGAAAGGAAAATCCTCTCCTGAGGTCTACAAATATGTAAAACTTCAATGATCTATATACAAAAACTATACAAGTTTATACTAATTTATAATTTGCACATGGATGATAAATTGTAAATTCCACATAGCAAATGGTTGTAGGAAAGTTTGCCAGAAAAATAAAAGTTGGCCTTATCATTATGGAATGAGCGTTTTTGTGTGTGAAAGGGTATGAGGGTTTTGTGTGTGTGTGTGTTTGGGGGAGTAGAGCAGAAAGCTATAGTTCAAATGTCATCTCAAAGCCTATGTTGAATTTTAAATATCATTAGAACAATGTTAAGAAGTGAGATCTTCAATACGTGATAAGGTCATAAGGATTTTGCCTTTATATTATAGGAGGATTGTGAATGTTGCCCAAAATTTGTGCTTGAATATTTGGTCCACAGCAGGTGGTTTTTTTTGGGGGGGAATTATGGAATACTTAAAGGTGAGGCCTGTCCTGGTGAAACCCACAGAAACAGCTGACAAGAACAACGGTGAGCTCTTGGTCCCCAGACTCATAACTGGGCTACCAGCATGGGAGTGATCTAGACCCCAGGAACGTGGGTTTCAGTGAAGAGACCTCAGAAATCTACAGGACCTCCTGTAGAAGTTCAGTACTTATCGCTAGCATAGGTGTGGACGTTGGGAGCCCAATCCACATAGAGGGATACTCCCTGAGCCAAGACACACAGAGGTGGGCCAAGGATCCCAGAAGATATGATAGACTCTGATGACCCCCTATGGAAGGCCTCATCCTCCCTGGGGAGCAGAAAGGATATGTGATAGGTAGGGTTTTAGTTGAGGGATGATAGGGGAGGAGGGTAGGAAGAAAGAATTGGGATTGATGTGTAAAACGATCTTGTTTCTAATTCAAATAAACAAAAAAGGTGAGTCCTGTCTGGTGGAAGTAGTTTACTTAAAATGGACTATATATTGACTGGCCACCAACTCCCTTATCAAATCTGGAATTCTAACTGACAATGATTCCAGCCTTTGAATAACCATGGTTACAAGCCAATCCAGCTACTGTATTTCTGCATTTGTTTCTTTTCTTCTAAGGGTGGCCGATTCCGGCTACAAAGCAAATTATTTCTCATTTTAATGGCAGGTTAGAAGTAGCACTTGAGTCTTTTGTCTAAATGTGGGAGGTTGTGGTTGTTCTTAAATGTGACAGATGGAAGTAGAAAAAGGATTATGAAAAGGAGAAAGAAGGCACCCCCCCCACACACACACACAAGAGAGAGAAAGAGAGTCACATGTAGGGGAGCTGTGACCCATCAGCTTGCCTCCAACAACCTACTTCTTTCTTGCAAGCTTTACCTCTTATGGTATCATGTGACCTCCCCAAATAGTACTATCAGTTATGGACAAAGTATTGATACCTGAGCCTATGACAAAGATTTCCTATTCAAAACAACACATTGTGAATGGATCAAAGTCATCATTGTAGTGGTGGCATAGCTGAGAACATCCAGTTGCTTTCCTTTTTAGTCTTAGGAGGTACAATTGCTGACCACTGTGCCTTGTTATAGTGCATTAGCTATGTCTTCAACAGATGCCAGTGATGAGCTCCTCGAAACAACTGCTTCCAGAATCACAAATTTAAAAATACTATTCATATAATTACAGGGTTTCCAGTATCCTGCTACAGCAGAAAATACCGTAAGACATCCCCAGCCTCTTGTAGCACAGAGACAACAGGAATAATAGAGACACTGTCAGATAGTGATTGTAAGAGAGAGTTTCAGAGAACTTTCTGTCTTATGAAGACAGCCAGGAGGACTAAGAGAATCATTTGCCATTAGTCCCAGTGATCAGAGACTATTCTGGATAGAGTTTCTATTTCTGTGAAAAATACAGCATGGCCAAAAGCAACCTGAGGAAGAGTAGATTTAGTTTGTTTGTATTTCCTCCTAACAAGTCATCATCCAGGGAAGTCAGGGCCAGAACATGGAGGCAGATGAAGCACAGGCCATAGAGGGGTGCTGCTTATTTGTTTGCTCCTAATGTCTTGCTCAGCCACCATCTTAAAGCACCCAGTTCCACCTGCCCAAGTATGGCAGCACCTACTTGGCTGAACCCCGTCAGCCACTATTTATCCCTATCCACCACTAATTAAAAATTGCCCTACACGCTTGCCTTCAGTGTGATTTTATGGATGGATTCTCTCAGATGAAGTACCTTCCTCTCAAATGACCCTAGCTTGAATCAAGTTGACATAAAAGCTAACCAGCATAGAGACTCAGTGGCCCCCATAGCTCCTGTGCCATATTTCAGTCTCTTATTCTTCCTGGCTCCAGAGCCTCTGCAGTCCTGACTCTCTTGCCTCTCCTTCCCTCTCTTCTTTGTCTCCCAACTGTAGCTGTCAGGGGCCAGAGAATGCAAAGGGGACTCTGGAGAAATTACATCTGCAGCCCCTCAAAGACCCAGGCTGGGAATGCATAGACACACAGAGACACCCAGAGGACCAAGCAACACTAGTCTTCTCACTTAAATGTAATCACACTCATATACAAAAATAAGAATATAAAGAAAGCCCTCTACAATTTAAGATTACACATGCAAACACACTCTGGACATGCAAGAGTAGACTCAAGCACATGTGGACTCAAATACAGAAACACACATCTGCACATTCATATGAGAAAAGCACACAGTGCACACACTCAGGTCAATGCCTGAATAAATAAACAGATCTGAGCTGACAGTTGCACTCTCATCCCCAGAAATGGAGATACACTATACCCAATTCCCTTTTGTCCTATGTATCTGTTTCATGATGCCCTTACCCAAATCTAGCATGGGGGTAAGGGGATAAAGATCAAGTAGGTCACAGGCAGGCAGCCCAAGCAGGAAGTATGGGTGCTCACACTAATGTCCAATCACGAGAGAGGAGGTCGTAACAGATGAAGTTGCATAACTGAGTGGGGAGCACGGTTCAGCATAAAACGTCCTGCTGGATTGTATAGTGAAGTGGACAGTGATCAGACAAGGACCCTGGAGCCTAGTGTCCTGCTCTTTCTCACTCTCCTCCTACTAGGTTTCTTAGTGCTCCTGGTCAGAGGCTACCCAAAGGCCTGTGGCCACCTCCCGCCAGGATCCCATCCTCTGCCCTTCTTGGGAAATGTCCTGCAGATGGACAGAGAGGTCCTCCTCAATTCCTTCATTCAGGTGAGACTTACATCGGGCCTTGGTGTGGGCTTGCTCCTGCTTTTGTCCGAGGAGATCACTCATTAGGATGAGCAAGGGACTTCTTCCAGGCTGTAGGTTCATGTGGGAAGGTTGTTGAGCATAAGGTCAGCTGCTGATTGGTGATTCATTGTGCTCAGATTGACAGGCTGGTCCTCACTGTGCTGGAATCTTGTGGGCCACTGTGCTTGGAGTATGAAAGTTGTAGACGTGTTGAGGTACAAGCATGTAGAATTTTACTCCATGGGGACTGTCTGTTGCAGGAAAGAAAGAAAACTGTCAGAGGTATCAATGACAGGTTTTACTCCTGTCAACAAAAGAAACAGCCAAGATTAGCTTGAGGTGTTAAAGAACAAAGGGGAGGAGAGACAGGCAGGGCAGGAGGAGGGTCGAGTAGGAAGTGCTAATCAGTTTCTTGGAGCAGCCAGCATTGTATTTTCCAGTCTGTTCATTGACACTTTGCACTTGACATTTAATGGTTAGTTAACATTTGTTTATTAATAATGAATCAGCATATGTGATACTACCATCCATGAGAGAGCTGAAGCAGTCCTTCTTTTGAAGATGGAGTTTCTGTCCTGACAGGTCCCACAACCCTTTTGTCCCAAATAAATACACAGAGGCTTACATTAAATATAAACTATTTGGCCAATGGTTCCAGCTTCTATTGACCTGCTCTCTCTTAAGTATTAGCCCATTTCTATTAAACTGTGTATTTCCACAAGGCTGTGGCTTACCAGTAATGCTCCTGCATGTTACTCTGTTTGGTGGTTACATGGAGTCTCAGAGGTGACACTGTGAGTTTCTCTTCCCAGCATTCTCCTGTTCTGGTAGCCCTGGCTATACTTCCTGCCTGAATACATCCTGCCTGTCCACTGGGCCCCAACAGCCTTATTCATTAACCAATAAGAGAAACATACATTGACAGCATACAGAAGGACCTCCCCCCCTCACACTCCTCTGCTTTTCGCCATGGCTGGGGAGTTTGCCCTCTTGAATGCTGTATTTGTTACCCCTTGGCTTTTTAAAAGATCTACCCATCAATGTCAAATTTAGTTATTTTAACTTATATTTTGAGACTGCATCTCTCCATGGGTTTTTTGTCCCTGTTGTCTTCCACCTCGTGATTCTCCTGCCTTAGCCTCTTGAACGTGATGGCAAGTGTGCATCACCATACTTTACGTGAGTGTTTGAATCATATGTTTCTCCCATGTTAGAAAGCTCAAGCTCCTGCTTATTTTATTTTAGGTAGTTCTTTGACAATTTCACACATGCCTATCCTGGATCTCCATTTTGTGTTCCCCTTTCCCTGTCTCCTCTCTGTTTCTGCCATATAAACCCTTCTTTATGCCAACAAGAACCTTCCTACCTTTATATTCTTTTGTTTTTGCCCAGAGTTTAGTGAGATTCATTCAAAGTGGGCTTACGTATGGTTCACTGATTAGAAATCACTTATCAAGAAGGAAACAGGTACCTCCTAGCTTTTAGGTTTAGGCGGGAAGGTTGGTGAGAAAAAGGTAAGGTGATGACCCTCACGAAAGCATGGGTTTGTCCTATTTACCAGACCATGTGCATCTTCTGTGACTACACCATTAAAAATTGATATCTTTTCCCCACACCACTAACTGCCCACAGATCCACTATGAAGGGTGGTAGTACGATGATGCCATAGTGACAATGTTGTACCTTTTCCATGCAGGGGCAGTGGTCTTCATGATATGAATACACAGAGTCCAGGAAATGTGCAGGAAATTAGAGCCTATACCAGATCTGATGTGATGGTTGGTTGCCTTTCTAACTCTATCTCTTGAATGATACAGAGTCCTATGTTCCACCACATAACATTATAGTGGCAGGGTCAGGGAGTAGAGCTGCATCCCTGACACACAGGAGCTGACAGCCAGGTTTGAGTGAAGAATAATCAAACAAAAGTTAGATAGGTCACCTGTTCACCTGGGTGATGCAGAGCACAGGGAAAAATGGCTTTCCTCCCGAAAGTTTATATTTGTTTTGCATGTATGAGCATTGCATCTCTCTCTCTCTCTCTCTCTCTCTCTCTCTCTCTCTCTCTCTGTGTGTGTGTGTGTGTGTGTGTGTGTGTATGTGTACCACATGCAAGCTTAATGCTCAAAAGGGTGTAAGATACCTAGAAAATAACTTACATATGGTATGAGTACCATGTGGGTGGTTGGAACTGAACACAGGTCCTCTGGAAGAGTAGCATGTCCTTTTAACGCCATCTAATCTTTCCATTACCATTCTACTCCAAGCTAATTTTTTTTATAATCTGAGGGTCCATAAAGGTCCACATAAGAGGTATAATCTGATCAGACTCCAAAAGACATTCTGGGGGGAGAATACATAGGGAAAGGAGCTGTTTCTGGGGAGCAATGGTAAATGGTGAGGAAGAATTAGTCCCAGGTGAATGAGAACATGATATAATGGAGAAGAGGTAGGTATTGAATTTTTGGGTCACATGAAAGAACTGGATTGGCTAAAGCCAAGATTGGTGAGATTTGAAATGGTCCACCTAAGCCAGCAATAAAGTCTTCTGGTGTCTTTGTCTGTTTCTGTTCTTATAACGACAAACAAGAGACATAGTCTTTTATAGAATAATGAGGTTTATGATCCTGGAATGATGGCTCAGTGGTTAGAAATGATTCCTGATTTTTTTTGAGACAGGGTTTCTGTGTGGCTTTGGAGCCTGTCCTGGAACTTGCTCTTGTAGACCAGGCTTGTCTCAAACTCACAGAGATCCACCTGCCTCTGCCTCCCTAGTGCTGGGATTTAAGGCATGTGCCACCAATGCCTGGCAATTCCTGCTTTTTCAGGGGATCCATTTTACTTCCATATGCCCATCTCTGAAAGACAACAACCTCATATAACTCCAGGTCCAGAGGATCTGATGTATTTCTCTAACCTCTGGAAGTACCTTCAACATGTTACACACACACACACACACACACACACACACACACACACACACAACATAGACACATGCACATACAGTCCCGCACATACAGACCCACACATATAGTCACAGACATAGAGAAACATGCAGACACACAGACACACAAACAAACATTAAAGCAAGTTTGTTTATCTAGCTTATAATCATGAACAGACAGTCGAAGATCAAGCACTCCTTTTATCCAGACTCTGATGGGGAACCCTCCTATGTGTTACAACATGGTGGAGAGGAGAAAAGGGACTCTGTTACATGGAGTGGACTTGTTTTTAAAAATCAATTCTCCAAGAATTCAACCCTCTCGGTGAGACCTGTGTTAACCTATTCTATGGATCTGCCACAAAGACTCAACACCTATTAGTAGAAGAGAGTGTGGGCTTTTATCATGTGTGTTACTGAGACTGATATTTTAATTTGGATGAAAACCAGTTTGCCAGGGATTGAAAAAGAAACACAAGCTGTGGCCTCCTTTAACTGCTTTTCAGAGTGTTTAAGTTTTTTTTTTTAATTTCAAGGACAATCTTTTTTAGTGATGGAGAGGGAAACAACAAGGAAGGCAAGTTGTGAATCTTGATTGCTGCCAGAGGAGGAACAAGAAGAGAAAGAGAGAAATCCATGCTGTTTGTAGGTTGCCACAGGGTGAAAGAGAGTGAGGGGTATACCATCAGAAAAAGAGAGGAAATACAGACCACCAAGGAAAGCAAACACAGCCTTTGGTAGAGATCCAAAAGAGAAAGATGTTTTTAAAAAAGAGAAAGAAGGGTGTAGTTACCTTTCTTCTTTGGGGATTTTTGGCTGTGACTTCATGATGGGGGGGCAGGCTTGGATGGTTTGTGTGTCTAAGGAAACAGCTCTGCAGGAATACATCGTAGGTATTACAACTCTACTTCATTCTAGAGAGGAGGATACAAATTCTGGGGACAGGGGCTGGGATGTCACCTAATTTGCATTAAACAACATTATACTATCATAAAGCTCCTACTATATGTCATAGCATAGTTATCATATGGGGAAACATTGTCCTATCCTAAAACATAGCACAATGTCTAATTATCATATCAGAAGCAGGAGGAGATCTCTGGCAGGGAAATACTCTAAGGGACACACGGGAGAAAAATCCAGCATCCAGTCCTAGAGATCTTCTGCAAATAATGGCAGATAGAGACAGAAGTCTCATTGAGGAGCAGGTTCTCCAAGTTTTTAAGTCTGGAGGGACCTGCCAGGCCATGATAGACCACAACCTCTGACCAGCAAGGCCTTCCAACAGAAGAAGGTGATTTTCTGAATAAGAACTAGAAAAGCTATTGATGGGAGTTCTGCCTGCAATGGCTACACTAAGGGTAGGGGAGGAGCATCACACTGGTGCAAGGAGAGAGGGATCACTTCTCCCTAGTGCAATAAAGGAATTAAACCAGATGGGAGGAAGGATCCCATGGGCTTGTCTCACTCCCACTGAGACACTTCCTCCAACAAGGCCACATCTAATCCTTCTAATATTTTCAAATAGTACCACTCCCTGTTGATAAAGTATTCTAATATATGAACCCGTGGGTTCAATCTTATTTTAAAAAGAAACACATTTAGTCCCATTCTTCCCTCCTGGAAGTAGTATCCTCTTCTGGATAAGAGAACCGGGACTTATGGAT
Source organism: Cricetulus griseus (assembly GCF_003668045.3). Lineage (NCBI taxonomy): Eukaryota > Metazoa > Chordata > Mammalia > Rodentia > Cricetidae > Cricetulus > Cricetulus griseus. The sequence continues at coordinate 12,401,004 of NC_048602.1, read as the reverse complement.
GGTTGTTTCCCAGTGGTATACCCTTTGAACTTCCTAGTACAGCCATTTTCTTTTACATTGAAATGGAGCTCAATTTGCAACAATCTTTAAAAGTAAATCTTAACAGAGCTATCTTCTCAGAAGCCTAAACTGTAGCAAACCTAAACCACATGTTCAAGGCACAACCATTTTCCTAGAGTTTCTAATACGTCTGCTTACTTTACTGCTTATCACCGAGTGACATTAGAGGCAGTACTGCTTTAGCTAAACCCTACCTTGTGCAACCGAGCATTTCCTTACATGTTTAATGCTAAATCCATTGTAATGGCAATTTATCACTCTCAGTTTTCCTATATCACAACAATATCTTGCTTATCTTTTGACACAAGGTTTCGTGTAGCCCCAGGCTGGCTTCCAGATCAACAGCAGTCAGGGGTGATTTTGAACTCCAGGTCTACCTCATTTACTTCCCCAGTGCTGGGCTTGCAGCATGAGCCCCATATCCACAGCCATGCTATAATGTAGTATTGCTCAGAATGTCCAACATCCATGCAGACCTCCATGGTGGTGGTCAACCCTGACACTGCTAGCTCCTCAGAATGAAAATGGTAGCCAGGGGAAGGTTCCTATTTAACCAATATGTGTCTAAGTGTTTTAACAGTGTAACAACAATGTCTGCCCTGACTACCTCAACAATGGTGCCCTTAAGCTTGGCAGTTTTGAGAAAAATATGGAGATGTGTTCACAGTGCCCCTGGGACCAAGGCCCGTGTTCATGTTGTATAGGACAGAGGCCATAAAGGAAGCTCTGGTGGACCAAGCTGAGGCTTTCTCTGGACGGACAACACATGCTGTGGTTAAACCTATTTTCAAAGACTATGGTAGGTGTCACAAAATTAGGAATGAAGCCGTATAGAGAATGCACACAGAGAGAGGAGAATATGGTAGAAGAGTGGACAAGGGTTGGGGAAGGACCCAGGTTTCTTTGAACTTCTTCTGTAACACACCCATGCTTCCCTTTTACATTCTTAGCTGTGATCTTTGCCAATGGGGAACGCTGGAAGGCCCTTCAGCGATTCTCTGTGGCCACCATGAGAGACTTTGGGATGGGAAAGAGGAGTGTAGAGGAGTGGATTCAGGAGGAGGCCCAATATTTGGTAGATGAGCTCCGGAATTGCCAGGGTGAGTTCTAGAGGATGGGCATAAAGGAATATGATTAGCAGGGATATGATTGTACACCCAAAGAAAGACAAGAGACATACATGGGCAAAGAAAGATACACACACAGACACACGTGACACATAGATACACACACTCATACACATACACACACACACACACACACACACACACACACACACACACACAAGCATACACATACACTGTGGAGCGGATGAAATGGGGGAGAAATAAAGAAAGATAGGGGAAGGAATGTGACATTCAGAGCATTGAAGAATAACTCAGAGACAGATTGAGTCATTACTGTGTTGGCTAATGTTCAGGGAAATTCATGCCTGGGTTAATAATATGTGTCAGTCTGACATGATGGCACAAATATGCCCTCCCAATACTCAGGGGGCTGAGGCAAGAGGGTCACACATTCAATGGTGACATCATGAAATCTTGTTTCAAAGAGAAAAAGAGGTTGATGCTGTGGGCACAGCTCACACGTGCTGGGAATGGCCAGAGAAGATGCAAACAGTTTCCTTTCCAATCTTTAATACCATAACATTGGCTTGGTGACACAAGATGCTTATGTTAGCATATCTGAGATGAGGCAGAAGCTTAGAGGCTAGGGGTCATCTTTGACTTCATATGGAGTTCAAGGCCATCTTCATTACATTAAACAGTCTCAAAGCATGGTCTACAACCAAGGCAAGTTTTGGAAGTAGGGAACTGTGAGCAAAGTCACCCCATGGGGTGTTTTACTTTGTGGCAGTTAAAGGAATTTCTGGGTAGTTATTGATACTTCATAACAGAGGCACACTGGTAACAGAGTCTGTTTTTAGCAACTCATTTCTTCAGGCTGGTGTTTTTCCTCTCCTAAGAATTCTCTGGTGACTTACAATTTTGCATTCTCATTGATAATTGATAGCCTTGGTGAGAGAGCATCAAGGCAGTGAGTACAGTAGTCACCAAAAGGCACCTGTTGACAGCTGTGTAAGCATTTCAAAAGCTACATCCTAAGAAGTACCTGGGTGTGCTGAAGAGATGGAGTAGAGGTTAAGAGAACTCACTGACGCTCTTCCAGATAGCCTCAGTTTCATTTCCAGCAACCACATGGTGGCACACAACAATCTATGATGAGATCTGGTTCCCTCTTTTGGCTTGCAGGCATACATGCAGGCAGAACATTATATACAAAATAATTAATAAAACTTACAAAAAAGTACAGTGAAGAATGTGGCTGTAACTCCAGGAGGATGGGTGACCCTCAAACAGTGGCATCATTGGCAAGCCTCAGCTCTCATAGATATCCCATTATTTTCTGACACTTTTCCCAGGAAAATGTTAAGAACTGCCTACTTTTCCAGATGGATAATGGTGTAAAACCAAAGTCATATCACCATCAATGCCCAGCTTGGTGAACCAATGAGCTCATTAGAGTCATATACCAGAGTATAGTTTTATTTGCTTACAAGAGTATGGATGACTCAAAGGGAGCTTCATCATTGAAAGCCCTGTGTTGCATGGGTGGTGACTCATATAAAATGGAACACTGGAGCTCTATGGATTACCAGCAGGAATTGTCACATGATGAAGACTCTTGTAGGCATCTCAGTTGGCCTGTCTCCTCAACAGTCCCCACTTCTTCTATAAACTTAGAGAAAGAAGTGCCTTGTGCACCAGTTCAGTTTCAGGAACTTCCTGATACTTTTGAGCTAATTACTTCCTGAGTCTTAGTGAGTTTCCTTTTAGAACATTCTGAGTCTTAAGGATCTTACTTCCAGGAGAGCATGCTTTAATTCAGGGTCAATTACTATAGAGAATTCATGGATGACATATTGTATAGTCCTGCACTGAATTGACCTCTCAGTGACTCTTTCTACTATTTTTACTTTCCAGTTCATCAATTTCTTTCATAATCTTAATAATTTCTCCTCATCTACTGCTTTGGAGTTTAATCTATTTAACCAAACTTTAAAGTGCCTTATTATTTATTTGAGTTTTCTTTTATTTTTATTATTTAATTTGTCTTCAAAATTTTTAAACACAATCGCTTAGATCTGTAAACTTGTTGGGCTATTATCCCTATATTCATAGATTTTGATAAGTTGTGACTTATTTAGTTTCTTTTACTGTTGATTTCTTGCTTTAATCTATTATGGTCATATAGAATATAAGAAGGTATTACAATTTTCCTATATTTGGAAAGAGATGTTTTGTGTCTCAATATGTGTTCTATTTTATAGAAAGTTCTGTGGATTACTGAGAAGCATGCTCCTTCTTTAGCATGTTGGTGGAATATTCTATAGATATCAATTATGTCACTTTGATCTATGAGGTTAACTTCAGAGTTTCTCTAAATGACATATCCTTTGTTGAGGGTGGGACTTTGAAATCACATTCTACTATGACTTGTGGATTAATCTTCAATTTCACCCAATAGTGATTTTCATGGGATTGTGTATGCCCAAATATGATGTTTATATATTTCTTCTTGAAGGATTCTTTCTATGTTTAGTAAAGAATAACTCATTTTCTGTTCTTATCCTTTATGGTTCAAAGTCTATTTTTCAGACATTAGAGAGTGATGTCTGCTTGATTCCTAGTTCCATTTGCTTGAAATGCTACATCCTTCCTTTCAGCCTAACATAGATTAAGAAATGTGTTTCTTGTAGGTATAAAAATATGTAAATATGAACCTGTTTGCAATACAAACAGTAGTAGGTTGCAATACAACCTACTACTTTTGTTTGGAAATTGAGACCACTAACATTCAGTTTTATTGAAAAGGCATGTGTTTATACATGTCATATTGTTATTTTCATATTGTTTGGTGCTTTCTTGGTTATTGTTTGCTTAACAAATTCCCTAGCACTATTTGCTTTTGTGTTGTTCATTTGTTTTGATTTTTTCTGTAATCACCTTCAGCTTCCCATGTGTTCTTGTGCCCTTTTCTCTCCACTCTTCTCATCTGACAACAGGTTCTCACACAGCTCAGGCTGGTCTGCAGCTAGCTATGTAGCCCAGATGGCTTGATCAATTGTTCTTCCTTGCCTCTGTCTAACTAGTGATGAAATTGCAGGTGTCTTCCCACACCTGCCAGCATCTTTCATTTGAGTCTCTCTGCACTTTCTTTTTCTTATTCTGGGCTTGGAACCCAATGGCTTTGCACATGCATGACAGGAGCTCTATTGCTGAGCTTCAAACAACCAAGCCCACCTTTTTTTACGTTCTCAGTTATCTCTGCAAATTGCCCTTGTTTAGGTAAGTGATGCCTGTTTATATTTACAGTGTTGGATGTTAGAGTTGAAAAAGGCTAGAAACAGTTGCTGATTCCTTTGAAAACAGCAGTGATGAAAGAATTTCATAGTCCCATGAAGGGCATTTCAGCAACAACAAAGAGAGGAGGAGGGACAGGGGGCAAGGGGTGAGAATAGAGGTGAAAGGAGGAGGGTGGCTATCCTTAGGTAAAGTTAAAACTTTTTTGAGAATATGAAGGAGAAAAATGAATAGATAAAACTTGAACAGTGAAATTTTTCTTGCTTTGTTTTAATTTCTAAGTTTGGGTAGAAATTTAGAAATGTTGAAATGTTGACAGAGTCCATTCACCTTTGGTCTTATTAATCATTAATGATCTGCTCTATGGTACAAAGATTATTCTTTACTTTTCATTTAACAGATCCATACATGAGGTTTTTGTTTTTTATTAGAATAACTTTCCATGATTTATGTCAAGTTTATTCACAGGGTTCACTAGGTGTTGTTTTTCAGACATGCTTAATTCTGATAGTATCCATTTCTTTGATTTGTACCTCCCCAAAATGAAACCAAAATAAACAAATAAAATCTTTGTGCTATCCTTTTTACTTAAAATTACTTTTCTAGTTTTTGAGCTGGGCACCTGTATTGTTGGTGAAATCACAGTTTACCTTTTTCTAGAACTAATATTATACTAAAATAATTACACAAATATGAAAAGCTGCATGAGCATATGGGTCATGATAGTATTTAAGTCAGATGTTTCCTATTTTTAATTCATATGAATAAAAGTATTCTGTGTGTAAAAGTATGTTGAAATTGTGTATTTTATTGAGATCTCTTGATATTTGTCAGTGGTATGTCCAAATTATGCTATCATCTAGATTAATATGTTATTATTCAACAGTTCTGTTCAGTGTTCCTGTATTTATCAAAAACCTGTTAGTGCCTAATATCAGCTAAGATTTGCATAAACTTTTCACACATAATTTCAGATATTATACAAAATGTTTGGATGCCATGACCATTCTTTTTAATCTATACCTATCATCTTCTATGTTTGAATCAGAACATAGAAGCTTATTTTTTTTATTATTTGAGGATTACTTACAAAGTATTTTGTTCAAGTTCATCCCCATTCCTTCCCCTCCAATTGCTTCCCTTACCCTACTTCTGTTTCCTCAACAATTTATGTCCTTTAAAAATCATTTGATGCCATTTAGTGCTGCTATTGTATGTATGAGTACTTGACCAGCTGGATCATGGATAGCCTCTCAACTGGTGCATCCTTAGAAAAAATGTATTTTCCTGTCTTCCAGAAGGCATCAATTGCCAACAGCCCCTCAGATAGGGGTGGACCTTTGTGACTACCTCTTCTCTTCCTGTCAGGTTTTTTTAATGGCTTGATACTTCATCAGCTTTTTGGAAGCTCACACAACTATTATAAACTCTTCCCTGATGTGTCCAGGAAACACTGTCTCAACATAGTCCTCCATCACCATTGGCTGTTAAGATTTTCCTACCCCTTCTTCCACAAAGATACCTGAGCCTTGAGAGAGGCATGATATAGATGCACATTTAAAGCTGAGCTTGAGACAATTGACACACAGAAATCCAAGAAACTCAGCAAAGCACCCTATCATTTGAGTAACGATACAGTCAGCAGAATGGGAAAAATCTTTACCAGCTATATATCTGACAGTGATTTCATATCTACAGTGTCTAAAGAGTTAGAAATCTAAACACCAAGAAAACAAATAATCCAATGAAAAATTGGGATATGAAGAAAAATTACAACTTGGAAGTCAATGGAGAATTATCAAAAGATGAACTACAAATGGCTAGGAAATGTGTTTACAATAATTTTAGCTATCACAAAAATGCAAATTAAAACTATTTTGAGATTTCTTCTCAATATAGTCACAATGACTAACATAAAAATGACAACAAATGTTGGCTGCAAAGGTGTAAAGGGCAAACACTTTTTTTTACTCTTGGTAAGAGTGAAAATTGATGCTGCTTACATAACAGAAATCAGTGTAAAGAGGCCTCCAAATGCTAGAGATGGATTTACTGTATTATACTGCTACATGAGTCTTGGCATATACCCATGGGTCTCTCCATCCTACTGTAGAGATTCTTATTCATTCATGTTCAATGCTGTTCTGTTCATAACAATCGTAAAATGGCAAGAGACTAGATTAGATTGCAAGATCCAGAAGACATGATGCCTGCTGCAAGATAGTATCTCCTAGACATGACAGAGAAACCATACCCATGGCATCTTAAAAATGTGGTTGCCTAGGTATAACCTGCTTAATAACAACAGCAGTTGACACAGATAGAGAAAATGTCTCAAGAAACCACCCCTAGGTGAAAAGCTACATACATACAGTAAGGCTTCTGAGAGCTAGAGAGTGTGCTCTGTCCAGTGATGAAGACATGTGTGGAGGCTTTCTGAAAAAGCACAACTGAGATGAAATACCCTTATCATTGTCATTGAATTGTTCCAAAGTTTCCCAAAATTCAGTGCATATTTTTGAACCATTTTCTGCGTGGAAATATCAAGGCATAAAAGTATCTAAGGCTTCAATCTTGGGATCCATTTAGATTATGTCATTTTAAAAGCTCCTAATTATGCTCTAAGCGTCAGCCACTGTTACTTGAGCCCTTAACTGTGTTCAAGGTCTGAGCTAAGAGGTTTGCATTCCAATCACCATAAGTCACAAGCAATCCTGTTAAGAAAATACATAATTGAACTCTAGACCTGCAACTGTGGAGACTAGAGGGAACTGAACTAGGCCTTCCATATTTTATAGACAGTTGTGAAGCTTGGACTATCAGAGGGGAACCTGGCAGTAGGATGATGATACAAACCTGATACATGTTATCTTGTTGGAGCTAATCCCCTAAGGTAGGATGCCATATTCATTCTTAAAGGATGGGAGAGGGCCCAGTCCTTGCCCCAACCTATTGTGCCAGACTATGTTGACTCCTCATCTGAGCAAGTACCCATGAGGAGGAGTAGACTTGGTTGTGGGCTAGGGAGGAGGTGAAAGAGGGTGGGGGGAGGGGAGAGAGGAAGACCTGTGGTTGTTATGTAATAATAAATAAATATTGAACCAAAGTAAAATAAACTAAAAAAATATACTGAGCTCTTTTGATTTATAATATTAGCTTCTTGTCAGATGTTTTGGCTAGTTTTTGTCAACTTGACACAAGTGGGGATCATCAGGGTGGAGAAAACCTCAACTGAAAAAATGCTTCCATGAGAATGGCCTGCAGGCAAACCTGTAGGGCATTTTCTTAATTAATGATTGCTGGAGAGGTCCCAGTATATTGGGTGTGGGGCCGAATGTCCTGGCTACCTCTGAGCTCATGGTGTAGCTCAGAACATACAGGACACATGGATTTCTTTTAGGCTTATATACCTAGTAATGCCTGTAATCATTAGATACAAATTGAAATATCAGTTTGTCGATAAAAGCAATTCCCATGCATATATGTGTAGAGTGTTCTGTATTGTATAGGATGTTCAAGGAAGGTGGGTACCTGAGAATGTAATTTATCCTCTTTAGCAGCAGGAAGGTCCAGGCTTTGATGGGACAAACTTTCAAACACTGTTCAAAAGCATATTTATGTATCTCTACACAAATGAAATTTTTGGTACAACAAGTTTCTCATATCAAACCCCCTTGATCTCTTTTATATGATCTCTGAAGGAAATAATGACAGACGGATATCCTTCTGTATGCTGTGAATGTATGTTTCTCTTATTAGCTGATGAATAAAGCTGTTTAAGACAATGGACAGGCAGGATATAGCCAGGCAGGAAGGGAAGGCAGGGCTAAAAGACTAGGAGACTTCTGGGAAGATGACACAGAGAGTGAGTCACAAGACAGGCAACATTTAGCTGCTGAGGAAGAAATAAGCCTGGGCATCAAGAATAAACCAATATGAGCAAAGGGGTCCAAACCAGGCTGGCGAAACACACAGAAACAGCTGACCTGAACAGGGAAGAGCTCTTGGTCCCCAGAGTGGTAGCTGGGAAAACAGCACGGGACTGATCCCGACCTCACAAATGTGGGTGTCAGTGAGGAGACCTTGGAAATCTATGGGGCCCCTTGCAATATAATCACTACTTATCCCTAGCATAAGAATGGACTTTGGGAGCCCATCCCACATAGATGGATACTCCCTGAGCCTAGACACATGGGATGGGCCTAGTTCCTATCCTAAAGGATATAACAGACTCAGAAGACCCCCCTATGGAAGCCTCACCCTCCCTGGGAGCAGAAAGTGTATGGGATAGGTAGGGTGTTAGTTGGCAGGGCAGGAGACGAGGGGAGGGAGAGGGAACTGGAATTGAGAAGTGAAACAATCTTGTTTCTAATTCAAATAAAAATTCAAGAAAGAAAAAAGAACATATGAAATAGAAAAAAAGAGTAAACCAAGACTGTGTGGATATACACAGATTAATTGAAATGGGTTCATAATCAAGAGAGAGCTAGTCAACAAGAAGGCTGAGCCCCTGGCCCAACAGGTTAAAATTCATATAGCCTCCTGTGTTTTTATTTGGAACTGAATGGCTCTGGAACTGGGCAGGCCTTGAAATCACAGAGATCTGACTGTCTCTGCCTCTGGAGTGCTGGGATTAAAGGCATGTGCCAACACATACCTACTCTATTTTGTTAAGGACTTTCTCTATACTTTTCCTTTCATCTATCAAGCCTAAAAAGGATGAAGAAAGTTCTTAAAAATATTGTAGCCTGGTCTACAGAGTGAGTTCAAGGACAGCCAAAGTTACACAGAGAAACCATGTCTCAAAAAACCAAAAAAAGTGAAAAAATATAGTAATTTTAAAAATCCATGTAATGATGGAAAATACAGAGAGAGTCTGAATACTATATGTTGTTGTGTTGTCTTTGAATTATTTGATTGCTGAAGAAGGAGCAACAGCTTCTAAAAGACATTTGATTATAAATGTTAGTTGATTAATCCAACATACATATTTTGAAAATGCCTTGACTTCAAAACTATATCTAAGGACTGTTGTGAATAGAGGTTATTCTTTTGTTTCTACAGAAGATGAAAAGCTGTGGATTCTTTCTCAAATATTATGGTTTGATTAAGCAAGTCCCCTGAAGCAGTGGTCCAGGTGATCCAACATCCAAAACAGCTGAGACCATGCAGCCTCATAGACTACTACCGTCAAGATTTGACCAAAGATCTGGGTTTTCTCAGGATACCCGTGGGATTGATAATACCCCCAAACAACAGGAAGCAGTTTTGAGAGAACTAATACCATATTTCCAAATACTGTTTAGAAATGTTTGTTTTCATTTAAACAGAGTTGATTATAGATGGTTAATAATCACAGTCAATCTCTTTCTAAAGAAATAGGGGGATATAAAATAAAAGTGGATATTTTGCATTGGTATGATTTTTGTTTAATGACACAAATTTTAGGTCAATTTTGCTATATGTATATTTCTACTCTTGCTCAGGTATTGTGTTCATTCAGCCCATTTAAATATGTACAGTTTAAAGTAGTCATCTATAGTAGCCAAAACTTATAGTTATGCTAGGCTTTCTAGATTTGAAGAGATACATTTCAAGCAGATGGAGTTAGAGAGGGGAGACCTCATGCTTCTTGTGATGTTCAGTCAATGCCTCTCTGATGTTGGCAGCAGAGCTATACTCCAGTGTTTGAGTACAAAAGACAGATAACCATGGTGATTTCAGGCAAGCATCTATACTTTTCTGACCTTGGCAAGGTGCCACAATAGACTTGAAGGGCACCAGGACCTTGGTCCTGCCAAATGGTGCAACTTGGCACTGAACATGGGTTATTACTCCTAAACAGGATTCCCAGTGGGAGCCATGGATTTCATTTCATGAAGTAACTGTCACAGTACTTATACTTCAGGGGAGGTATACTTCTTTCACTTGCTAATAGATAGAAGTACATAGATGTTAAAACTATTATCTTAGTCCACACAATGGATTAGCACTACATTGTACATATGAGTGGTACTTCCAAAATCTGTCCGTCAAACACTCGGAATGTGCCAGGTATGGTAGCACACACCTTTAATCCCAGTGCTGGTGAGGCTGAGAGGAGAACATTATTGCTATACTCCATTGTCTGAGGAGAAAAGTCAGGAAAACACTGTTATTTCAAGCAAGCATCTGTACTTTTCTAACCTTGGCAGGGTGGCAAAAGAGACTTGAATGACACCAGGATCTTGTTCCTGACAAGCACATGATCTGGCACTGAACTTGAGTCGTTAATCCAACCCAGTATCTCCAGTGGGAGGCATGAAGTGTATTTCATGCAGCAATTGTCACTGTCCTCACACTTTTTGGGAGGCATATTGCTTTCACTACTAAGAGACAGAAGTACATAGATTTTAAAACCTATATCTTAGGCCATGCAGTGGATAAGACCTACATTGTACTTATGATAAGTACTTTCTAAACATAACAATCAAAATCTTGCAAAGTTCCAGGTGTGGTAGCACAGGCCTGTAATCACAGCAGTGAGGAGATAGACAGGACAACATCATTGCTGTACTACTGTGTTTCAGAATAAAAGTCAGGAAAGTACAGTGATTTCAACCAAGCACCTGTACTTTCATGACCATGGCAGCGTGCCAAAATAGACTTCAATGACACCAGGACCTTGGCCCTGCCACGTAGGGCGATCTTGCACAGAACTTGGGTTACTTTTCCAAACCATGATCCCCAGTGAGGGCCATGTAGTGAAATTCATGCAGTAACTTTCACAGTCCTCACTCTTTGGGGAGGGGCGTATATTGCCTTCAATAATTAAGAACCTTTATCTCTGGCTACACAGTGGAATAGAGTTACATCAGCCTGAGCTACAGAGGGAGACCTTGTCTAAGACAAACAAACAAATAGATCAACCAACATATCCATGTCAAATATGATATAGACCATCAAAGGTAAAGTTAAATCTACTCAATTTCGAATTGGTACCCAACTAATTGAAAACGCCACAGGTATTTGCATCTCAGAGTCATAGAAGATTCATGAAGTCTAAATATAAATCCAAGATGGTATAAGAAGTGTAAAAGGAAAACAGAATAAAAGAACATATGTGGAGAAAATTCAGATTCCCAATTAATACAGGCTCACATTTCCAAATTTCCAAATTGGCTGAAAAAAGAAACAACGATAACAAACACATAGCCAGGCCATGTTAGCTTAAAAACCCAGGTACTTCAGAAGTTGAGGTAAGTTCACCACGTGTTAGCGGTCAGTGTGAGATATAAAGTGAAACAGCTAGGCATTGGCACAAAAACACACAGGGAGACGAATGGAATCCAATTGAAAACCCTGATATCAATCCATACACCTATGAACACTTGATTTTTGACAAAGAAGCTAAACTTACACAATGAAAAAAAGAAAGCATCTTCAACAAATGGTGCTTGCATAACTGGATGCTGACATGGAGAAGATTGCAGATAGATCCTTATAGATCACCAGGCATAAAACTTACATCCAAATGGATCAAAGACCTCAACATAAATCTAGCCACACTGAACTCTTAGAAGAGAAAGTGGAAGATACCCTTGAATGAATTGGTACTGGAGAACACATCTTGATCATAATGCTAGTAGTACAGACACTGAGATCAATGATTAATATATGGGACCTCCCCAAAAGGAGAAGCTTCTGTAAGACAAAGGAAACAGTCAATGAGACAAAATGGCAGCCCACAGAGTGGGAAAAGATCTTCACCAATCCCACATCTGACAGAGGGCTGGTTTCCAAAATATACAAAGAAATCAAGAAGCTAGTCATCAAGACACCAGATAATCTAATTAAAAAGTGGGATATAGAAGTACATAGAGAATTCTCAATAGAGGAATCTAAAATGGATGAAAGACACTTAAGAAATTGCCTAGAATTCCCTTAGACATTAGGAAAATGCAAATCAAAACAACTCTGAGATACCATATCACACCTTTCAGAATGACTAATATAATGGCAGTTTATGCTGGAGAGGATGTGGAGAAAGAGGAACACTCCTCCATTACTGGTGGGAGTGCAAACTTGTACAGCTACTTTGGAAATAAGTATGGTGGTTTCTCAGGAAAATGGGAATCAGTCTACCTCAAGATCCAGCATTTTTATTCTTACACATATACTCAAAGGATGCACATTCATACAACAAGGACATCTGTTCAACTATATTCATAGCAGCATTATTTTAATAACCAAAACCTGAAGACAAACTAGACTCCCCTCAACTGAAGAATGGATAATGACAATGTGGTACATTTACACAACGGAGTACTACTAAGTGTAAAACAGGCAATGAAACCTTGAAATACTCAGGCAAATGGATGGAACTAGAAGAGACCAGCATGAGTGAGGTAACCCAGTCACAAAAAGACAAATCTGATATGTACTCATTCATACATGAATATTAGAATTAGAGCAAAGGATTACCAGCCTACAATATACACCTCCAGGGAACAAGGAGGAAACTAAGAGAGCATGCATGGTCCCCAGAGAAGAGGAGACAGACAAGAGCTCCTGAAAAAAATGGGAGCATGTCAGGGAGGGGGAGACAGGATAAAGAGGAAGGGAGAAGAGGAGTAGAGGGGAGAACATGAGGGATCAGAAAGATTGAGTCAGGAGAAGAATATAGGAGAGCAAAAAAGAGATACCGTAACAGAGAGAGTCATTATAGGTTTAAAGAGAAATCTGGCACTAGGGAAATGTCCAGAGATCTACAATGTTGACTCCAATTAAGACTCTAGGCAATAGTGGAGAGGCTACCTTAAATGTTCTTCCCCTATAATGAGATTGATGACTACCTTATATGCCACCCTACAGCCTTCATCCAGAAGCTGATGGAAGCAGAAACAGATCCACAGCTAAGCACTGAGCCGAACTTCTGGAATCCAGTTGTAGAGAGGGGGAGTGATGAGCAAAGGGGTGAAGACCATGCTGGGGAAACCCACAGAAACAGCTTGGGTACTAGCATAGGTTCTAAGCAGGCCCCCCTAAACATGGATGTCAGTTAGGAGGCCTGGGCAGTCAATCGGGCCTCTGGAAATAGAACCAGTATTTAACCCTACTGCACAAATGAAATTTGGGAGCCCATTCCCCCATGGAGGGATACTCTTTTAGCATAGATACATGGGGAAGTGCCTAGGCCCTGCCCCAAATTATATGACAGACTTGGATGATACCTCATGGAAGGCCTTACACTCCCTGGGGAGTGTATTGAGGATGGGATGGGGGGTCAGTGAGGGCATGGGAGGAGGAGATTGAGAGGGAAGTGGGATTGATAAGTAAAATATGAATGCTTCATATATATATATATATATATATATATATATATATATATATAATTTTAAAGCTTTTTCAGGTCTTATCTGGATCTACTCCATATGTTGGGCACCATATCTAAATGGAGGTTTTTCCCCACCTACCAGTTACTGAATAACACTCCGAGGCTTAAGAAAGAAAGGTCTTCTAGCAGCGGACCTAAGATGAAGAGAGTCACACAATCATTTTGCCTTGAGTTCCCACCACTTCTGGACACCTCAGCTTATCCAGCTAAATACATCTTCATCATTCTGCTGGTCAAGTTCTTACATTGGCTCCCTTGAGAAGGCTATGAATTCTCTGCTAATCTTCAAAGTCTAAAAGATGATGGTGAGAAAGGTTCAGTAATGTCACACAGTACAGTAGAGGACTACTTTGTATTTGGATTCTAGAGGTTGGACTCTAAAGTGCTCGTAGTGTTATTTTATCCTTACTTTTAATGAACTATTGTGTGGTACCATTTTTATGTCATCTAAAGCCTTCCTATCCAAGCTTAGTTCCCATCTGCCCATCTGCCCATTTGCCCATACAACACATGACACCAGAACCTACATTGAGGAATATTCTTTTCTAGTGTTACCTATGCATCCTCTGCTACTTGCCTGCATTCTTCAAATACAGGCAGGTACACTTCCTGGTTTTCATCTGTCTACCTGTCTGTCTGTCTGTCTGTCTGTCTGTCTGTCTGTCTGACTACCTATCTATCATCTATCTATCCTAATATCAATATATGTTTTTCTCAATTCTACCGATTAATCTATCAGTCCATCAGAGTATTTTCATTATACTTTGTATGAAAACATCCTTCCAATTTATAACTCATATTTTGTTCAATGTTCTAGGTATCCTTGAATCCACCCATACTTTGACTGATGAAAATACCTTCATGTCATCCACACACTTATTGATTTTTTCCATCCACCTGCTCTTCTATCTATCCATCCATACCCCTTTTTTTTCTTGCCACTATCTGCTCACCTAAATCTCTCTAACCACTAACACTTAACTTCAAGTCTTTGATCCTCATACCTATTGAACCAGCTAACCAGACAGAGAGACATCTACACACCCATTAACCACACCACAGTTGTGAGAGTCTGTATACACACACACACACACACACACACACACACACACACACACACTTGGATAATGCAATGGTATCCAGAAAATATAATTAACATTTCCATTTACGGAATACTTTATATGGCATTCTGTCCTTAACTCCTCCATTTTTTTCTAGGCATTAAACATGAAACTAATCCAGTCACAGCTCACTAGCCTATAAGAAAACTTCCTTGTTTTCTCTTTGATTATTCCTAGCCTCATTCCCTTTTCCTTCAGTTTGGACTATTTCAGAGGGAATATTGCTTTATCATTGAGCCAGGAAGGTTGAGCTTTCAAAATCTTTTCTACCACAAAATTGAGAACAAAAGGGGAGGGGGACAGGGGTCTAACCAGTGACATTCCAGCAGGTTTAGCTCTTTCCCGTGGAGAGTGGTAGAGGCTTCTTTGACATTTTTCCATGCCCATCCTTAGAAAATTTGGGATGGGAAAGCACAGTCTTGAGGAATGGATCCAGGAGGAGGCTGGTTACCTCCTGAAGACACCTATAAGATCAAGGGTATGGAGACCATATCAGGTGATTGGGTATTTACAGAGAACTAAGTCAGGGGGAGACTTGATGGGAAAAAGACCTGAAATAGAAAGGGATAAAAAATGTTTCAGGGCTCCTAGAGATTTCTAGTGAGGTTTCATATGTTAAAAATCAACATGGGAGATTTAGAGAAACAGTTTGTCTGGAAATGCTCATCAGTGGAACTCAGGGTACTGCAACTCAAGAAACCATACAGGATTCTAGTGTTGGGTGAACTTGCATCTTTTCCTAGAGAAAGGATCAAATGTTGCTCTGTTCTAAATGCTTTATTGTCCTGAAGAAAACAACGCAAAACTTACCATCTTCACCATTTTTAAGGATAGGTACAGTTTCCGGGTCTTGAGAGATAGCTTGCCTTTTAAGAGCACTGCTGCTCATCCAGGGGGTATAATTTTGATTCCCAGCACCCACATGAGGATCACAATAGTCCACAACTCCAATTTCAGTGAATTCAATGCCCTCATATGGCCTCCACAGGTACCAGGCATGCATGTAGTACATAGGTACACATGAAGGAAAACACCTAAGCACAAATAAAAGTTCAATAAAAACAAAATTTTAAAAAAGTATAGTTTGTGAGTGATAAGCATATTCACATCACTGTAAAACAAATGCCTAGAAATTTCTCATTTTGAAGGTCTTTACTTCCACCCATCCCTGTTGTGTTTGTTGGGGTGCATGGTTTCTCTATGTAGTCAGCTTGGCTGTTTTGGGTATTTTAGTACATTAATTGTTTTCCAATAATTAAATTATATTTATATTCTATTTCCCCACTCAAATCCTTCCAGATCATCTGAACATCCATACCCACCAAACTCTCAAAGCAATATAAAACAAAAAATCAAAACAAACTAATACTCCTAAGCAAGAAGCTATTTGCAGGTGATGCCTGCTGGAAAGGGAAAAATCAGTTTTCTCCAATGTAGTGTCAATGAGTAACATCAACCAGACTTCACAGAAACTCCCATGCCCAGGAGCAGGCAAACACAAAACATTGCGTGAGCTTCTTTTGTTTATGTGTGATTTTTGTTTTATTATGATTTTTAAAGGTGTCTGTTTTCCAGCACAAAATAAGGTGTGACTCTAATACAGTCTAGAAAGAAAGGACAAAGACTGAGAAATATAGAAACAAATATATAACATAGAGGTAAACCAGAAGTCTCTTGTCTGGACTCTGTAGAAGAATCAGAAGTCTATTTATGGCTTTGAACAATTTCCTACCTCCAGAAGTTATCAGCTATGTTGTACATTGCGACTTTGTGCAATTTCTGGAGAAATTGAGCCCCACACCGTTTATTTGACCAGTATCCCATTTAACAGATAATGTGTCTTAGATCAAGGGAAATAATTTCTTTATGCATGTTCACATGTACTTGCACACAAATGCACATATGTGGGGAAGCCAGAGGTTGATATCAGCTGTCTTCCTCAATCCCTTTCACCTCTATTTACTGAGTAATTTTTGGATTTTCACTGAACCCAGAGTGCTTTGATACCACAAATCTAGGTAGCCAGATTTTCCCAGAGAACACCTGTCTCCACCCCTCAAGTGTTAAATCAGAGACACGGGACTACTCTTTTTAATAATGCCCATGTGTTTTATTTGGGTGCTTAGGATTATAACTCCAATTTTACAATTTATGTGGCAAATGTTTGTCCACTGAGCCTTCTTCTTCCCAGCCCCTGGAACAATTCCTTCATAAGCTAAATGTATTTTTCAGTAGACCTAGACTGAATTCAGGTGTTCTTTTTAAAATTGTGTCATTATTTTATGTGTACAAATGTTTTTCTTGCACATATGTCTGTGTACTTTAAGAATGCCTGGTACTCCCAGAAGCAAGAAGATTCTTAGAACTGGAGTCACAGATGGTTGTGAGCTGCCTTGAGGGTGCTGGCGATTAAACCTGGGTCCTATGCAAGGACAATTGTAGGTGAACATTTCTGTACCTTCAGCCCACTCCTCAATAACAACACGGAGGCTTAATATTAACTATAAGTGCTCAGCCAATAGCTCAGGGTTGTTACTAGCTAACTGTTACAACTCGACTCTCAAACTCAACAGGAGTCTATTTAGTGAAATAGGCTGTCTCTGTGTAGCTTAGGCTGGCCTTGAACTGCTGATCTTCCTCTTCAGTCTCCCTGGTATTGAGATTCAGAGTGAGTTCTGCTATGCCCTAACTCCAGCCACATGAGTCCAAATCTTTGATTTTAGTACTTGGCCCATCTGTCCCTGATTCCCATGACTGACACACACTCCTTTGTCTCAACCCCACAGTTATATGCTATGTTCTCGGGAATCATGCAGTATTTTCCAGGAAGACACAGTTACCTCTATAACTTGATAGAAGAGCATAAAGACTTCACTGCATCCAGGGTCAAGATCAAGGAAGCACACTTTGATTCCCCTCAAGCCTTAGGGATTTCACTGGCTGCTTTTTTGTCAAGATGTACCAGCTACTTATCCCTTACAGCATTCTTTCTGTCCTCTGAAACAAACCTTCATTCCTGACGTGTCAAACCCATCTCGCAACTGTTAAAGGAAAAGAGGAAGAGGATTACCTCATATTAGTTTAATTGGATTTCTAGATAAAATATAGAAACTTCAGAAATGTAAGCCACTTTCATGTTTAAAATGAATTGCCCAAATAAACAAAATCAGATTTATTTTAGCATTTCCTATCTATTAGTCAGCGTTCTCTAGAGTCATGGTTCCACACCTTGCTAATGCTGTAAACCTTTTAATTCCTCATGTTGTTGAGACCCCCTACCATAAAATTATTTTCCTGCTTGTTCATACCTAATTGTGCTTCATTTATTTATTTATTTATTTATTTTTATTTTTCTTGCTTTTCGAGACAGGGTTTCTCTGTATTATTTTGGAGGCTGTCCTGGAACTCGATCTGGAGTCCAGGCTGGCCTTGAACTCACAGAGATCTGCCTGCCTCTGCCTCCCAAGTGCTGGGATTAAAGACCACCAACACCTGGGTAATTGTGCTACTCTTAGTAATTGTAATATAAATATCTGATATGCCACAGCTGTGGGGGTCATGACCCACAGAGAGAAACAGAACTTATAGGGTGTGTGTGTGTGTGTGTGTGTGTGTGTGTGTGTGTGTGTGTGTGTGTGTTTAGGATTTATTAGAATGGCTTACAGGCTGTGTTATAGCTGGTCAACAATGTTTCTCTACCAATGGGATATCCAAGAGTCCAGTAGGTGTTCAGTCGATGAGGCTGGGTGTTTCAGCTGGTCTTCAGTATCTGCCTTAATCCTGAAGAAGGTAGCTCTAATGCCAGTGAAGAATGGACTTGCCAGCTTGGCTTAGATCAAACAGGCAAAGAAACCCAGCTTTCTTCTTCCATGTCATTTATATAGGCTGCCAGCAGATTAAAGGTGGATCTTCTCAACTCAAAAAATCTGGATTGAAGGTATATCTTCTCTCATCAAAGATCCACATGAAGTAGAGGCTTTTCCCTCCCACCTTGCCCTGCAACCATTTCTAAATAATCAATCAGAGACTTAATATTAACTATTAATGTTTGGCCAATGGCACAGACTCATTGCTAGTTAACTCTTACATTTAAGTTAAGCCATTTATACTAATCTGTGTATTGCTACATTGGCTGTGGCTTATCAGTGTTGCTCTGGCATGTTGTTCCTCGGTCAGCTGCTGGTGTCTCCAGACCCCAGTCTTCTTCCCCCATAGTTCTTCTGCCTGTGTGTCGACCATCAGAACTCCAGGAAAAGCATTAAGGAACCCAAGTACTTGGCAGTTGAAAACTGTATCTAATACCCCCCACATTTTCAAATTGTGCAAGATTCTGATCCCCCTTGCCTTATCTTCTTGCACACCACATGTCCAATGGAATTTTTTTTACCAGGATTCTTAAATACCAGACATGCTCCTTTCTCATCCCCTTTTCCTTCGTTGTTTCTTCTGAACTCACTTAACCCATCTGTCATCCTTTCTCAGAGGCCCCTCTTCTACACAGATGAAAGGGGAGATAAAGTTACAAGGAGGTGATTCTGCCGGTGATCCCCTTTGCTTTCATGATAAAAGAGACCACAATGAAGAATTAAACTTCAAGAACCTGGTCCTCACCACCCTCAACATCTTCTTTGCTAGCAAGGAAGCTGTGAGTTTCATCTTGTGCAATGGCTTTTTGCTGCAGATGGAATATACCAAGGAGGAGACTAAGTTTCACTCTGAGGAGCTCATTTGCTAACTCTTCTACCTCCTCAGAAGAATAGCAGCCTTGAAATTGTACAATCCCACAATCTTAGCCTCTCTTCCCTTGATGATCCCAGAGCATGGGGCAGCACCTCTCTGATTATCCCTGTATTTGTTTTCTGTGGCTGTTGTGTCTTAGTGACCTGTATTTATCATCTTACCTTCCTGGTCAGGACTTTTGCTCACAGTAGCTTCCACTACACTGACAACAAGAAAGACAGTGACTTTTGCTCTGTCTTTCCAGTTCCCAGAGAGCCTTCCTTTTAGTTTCTGGATTCATGCTTGTTTCTTTCATCTGCAAAGATGGAGCCGAGCACATTCCTGTCTCTTTTTGCTTCTGTTAAAATCTCTCCTATCCTATCTCTTACCCCCTGTTTCTCAATCATTCAGAACATGAATACTCATGGCCAATATCAATAATCTGGCTGATCTGTTTATTTCACAGAAATTTAGTGAGACCTGCCCAGTGCCCTCTGACTATGTCATCCTAGTATGTGACACTGATGTCAAGATGACCAGAATGTACTCCATAATTCTCTCCTGTTTGCTTGCATTTCTCCTCCCCAATAAAGAACTCAAGACTGTGGGCCAGAGCAAGCTTACTGAGTATAATCTTGACAGTCTTATTGTTTTGAGAAATAATCCAGGAATGAGACACCCAAGCTGAGAGACAGGAAACATTTTATTGCATTCACAACAGGCCCAGGAGACATCCATCCAAAAGCTTATCCCTCTGTTCAGTTAAACAGAGTTTGGGAACTTTAGTGATGTTATCTTGGTCTGATGGGTCAAATGTGCACACTTACTTTGCTGAACTTTGCTCGATGAGGACAAACTGGATGTTTTGCCAAGAAAAACAGCATTCCTGTTACCTCTGTGAAAACAGGATATTTTGAAGTGGTTTAACTCTTCCTTGAACTCGAGGTACACTCAGATAAAGAAGAGTGTAACAATGCTGCCTAATTCTTAGCTGCATATAATATAAGCACTGGGCAGAATAAACTCGATACTGTAGGATGGTAGTATTCACTGAAAGTCATTCTATGTGCAAATCTTTGTCTTCGCTCTTCATTTTTCCCTTAATTTCCATAGCCCATTTCAGGTACTGATCAACAAGTCAGTAGGTTCTGACAACAGAGCATTTTGTCTCCCATTCTATCCCCACTAGAAGCAACACAGAGTGACATATATATTGTTGTCTGTATTAAACTTGCTAAACAATATATTAAAACTACCCCAAGCCAGGCGTTGGTGGCACATGCCTTTAATCACAGCACTCGGGAGGCAGACGCAGGTGGATCTCTGTGAGTTCAAGACCAGCCTGGTCTACAGAGCAATTTTCAGGACAGTCTCCAAAGCCACAGAGAAACCCTGTGTCACAAAAACAAAAACAAAAACAAAAACTACCACCCCCCAAAAATAGAAGACTACTATGGGCAGATTTTTTTATTAATGAAGGGAGGGGGAGATTAGTTACAGAGGAGACACAGTGAGCTCCCACAGGCTAATGTCCTGGTCTTTTCTTTCTTTAGCTTCAGGGGTGTCTTCTACCTCAAGATGAAGTGTACAACAGACATTGAAATGGACTTTTTGACTATTGGTTACTGATAGCAATTCCATATGCCACCAACTGATTCCCAGATGGTTTGGTCATTAAGTGTGGCATCAAGAGTCTTTTTGCTCAGTGCTTACCCTGATCATCATCTCTCCTCTTAAAATTGCTACCGTGGTGGCTGTTATCTCAACTCCCAATTCTACACAGCATGCATTCTGAGTATACCTCAGTTTCTCTCAGCTTCTGTGATTGTCTTCATAGTCCATCAGCTTGTTCAATATCAATGAAAGTTCCCCTCATATATTAGTTATTCACTCAATATTTATCAAAGGTGCAGTGTGTGTTGTTACCCACTGTTTAACAAAATAAGCAAACACTCTCATGGAGGGTAGATGTTAGGACTTAGTGGAAATTGCTACACAATGACATGCATCATTCTGACTGGCAATTTTTAAATGACCGAGACCACATTATGAGCTGTAAAGTAATATTGAGGGACTCATAATAGCTGAAGACTACTTTTAGTGGAGAGTAAAATGCCATGAGAGAATTTTAAAGATGCTTGAAATCAAAACACAACAGAAATTAATACTTATGTATTCAAAACTACATAGGCCTTATCTGTACAAGAAAGTTTAATGAGGTATAAGATATATAACCAAAGAGCTTACCACACTGAAATACAAACATGCATATTTTAGAATATTTTTATTCTTCAATAACTTCATGCACATTTTACTGACTGGTTTTGTGTATCATCTGGTTATGATCTGGAGCCATGAGAGTGGAAATAGCCTCAGCTGCAAAATGCCTCTATGAGATCCAGCTCTAAGGCTTTTTCTAAATTAGAGATCAATGGCAGAGGGTTCTCTCCATTGTAGTTGATGTCATCTCTGTGCAGGTGTCCTGCATTCGCTAAGAGCAAGACATTAATCAGTATTTCTCCCTGCCCTTTGCATCAGCCCCTCCTTCCAGATTTCTGCACAGTTTCAATCTTATCATGACTTCCATCAGCGATGAACAGATATGTGCAAGTGTAAGCCAGTTAAACCCATTCCTCCCCAAGTTGCTTTTTGGTTCTGATGTTGCAGCCCAGCAATAGAAACCCTAACTGAGGTAAACATATAGAATGTACTAAAATGATATGTAACTCCATTCTTCTCAGTTATCTTCCTTCCATTGTGTATTGAAGGCTTTATATTCCTGGTATCCTCAATCCCCTCTTTCTTGTGCCTTTAAAAGTAAGTACTGTCACTTGCATACATGTGGTTTCAGAGCTATTTACTCGACAATACAAAGTGGCTACACCACTGAGGAAAAGGGGCTTCTCCTTTTCCAGTTGCCACCACTAAGCATAGGTCTACAGCTAGGAGTATAGCGTCCAATGCTCCATTCCATCTATGCTGGAATGGTGACAGGATCCATGTTGTTCAGGTAACGATGGACACAGGGAGTTTGTGAGTGCAATGGCAATGCCATGTACAGGAGACAGCATTCCTCACAATTGCAGTCATCTGGCTCTGACGTTCTTACCATTCCCTCCTCACAATGCTCCCCGAGCCTTGGCAAGGAAGGTTATAAATTTCCCACCATGGCTGAGTACTCACTAGCCATTTATTCTCAACACTTGAACAAGTTCCAGATCTCCACAGGAACTGCTGACCACTACCAAGAGAAGCTTGTCTGACTGTGGTTGACAACAGGACCAAACTATAGTTTTAAACACAAATACTTGAAGGCAATTTGATATCACATCCATTTAGCAAAAGAGCAGTAGGACATCCTCCCCTGGGATTCATAACCTTCTTATTCATAACCTTGTATTTTGACCAGGTTTACAGTACCAGTTACGAATTCCCTCCTGTGAAGTGGGCCTTAAAGTGAGTTAAAAGTAGTAGTTACTACCAGAACACAAATGCCACTACTGTACCAGTGAGCTCAACTTGCTCAGCAGATCTTTGCAGCACACAGTGTCCACTGCAGAGTAAAACAGTGAAGACTCCTATCCCAACAGCCTGCACAGCACCTTTTGGCATGGTAAACATACCCAGAAGGGAGAAAACTCCCAGCCCTCTCCCAAATAGTTCTTTCTATTCATCAGAACAAAAGCACACATTGTCCTCAACAACAGGCTCTTCATATCAAGTCTTGGTGGGCAACCAGGACAACCAGGAGTAGCAGCATTGTTTAGAGGCTTTTGGAGCTCCCTGACCAACAACTCATGAGGTATTTTCTATGCCTGAGATTTCATTTGGCAACCCACAGTTTGTGTAAACACCACTATCCACCTATATTGTAGGAAACTACCAACACGGAGCCAGGTAAACACACAAGGGATTTTAATAGGGAAAAGCCTTACTTACAGAGGTCCTAGCCAGCTGTACCGCAAGCCAAAGGTGAAACGGAAACCAGAAGCCCGCCACCTGAATGTCCCTCACTCTACATCACCCTGACCACACCCTCCCAGGTGTGGTCAGGCACACCTGTAGCCAGCCCCTAAGCAGGCGTGGCTACAGCATCCCCTCCACACCTATGTATGGTGGCTTCTTCCAAACTCTCTTTAATCTTTTAAATTGTAGGTTTTAAATTATAAGGCAATAGGTTTTTATGGCTTTTTTCATAAATCCCCAATTTTTTATGCTCCCTCCTCACCCTTCCCTGTTCAAGCTTTTAACCCCTAGTAGTTACCCTTCCCTTTTTAACCTCCTACCTCTCATGGATCTTTTACTAATTCCTAGCCTCCTCCTGACAATGACGCATAATCTGAAAATTTAAACCAGGATCCACATATTAGAGAAAATACAAGGTTCTTGGGTTACCCACTTAAGGTTTTCTAGTACCATTCATTTTCATGTAAATTTCATATTTTTTTTTTTATTATTCTTTAGCCCTGAATAGAACCCCATTGTTGTTTTAACTTCGTCACAATGGCTGCACATTAATCTTTTATAAATAATAATTTCTTGTGTTTGGGGGTTTTTTGAGACAGAGATTTCATGTGTACCTTTGTAGCCTGTTCTGGAGCTAGCTCTTGTAGACCAGGCTGGTTTCTAACTCACAGAGATCTGCCTGCCTCTGCCTCTCATGTGCTGGGATTAAAGGTGTGCGCCACCACTGCCTGGATAATGTCTTGCATTTTTTTAAAGAAACATTTTCCCCTATATTGTTATAGGTTCCTTACAAGAAACTGAGAAAA
This sequence comes from Cricetulus griseus, assembly GCF_003668045.3. Taxonomy (NCBI): domain Eukaryota; kingdom Metazoa; phylum Chordata; class Mammalia; order Rodentia; family Cricetidae; genus Cricetulus; species Cricetulus griseus. Next base: position 12,376,592 of record NC_048602.1, on the reverse strand, counting down.
TGAAAACAAAACAAAACAATACAAAAAACGCACTCATGAAATGAGACCTGTCCTCACCACCACTGGCCAGCTGTCTGTAAGTACTCTACATGGCTCTTAACGGTTTGTTATCTCCCACAGATGAGTATGCATATGTGTAGATTATCATTAAATAATTAAATAAATAGAAATCCATTCTTCCAGGATGTTTTCATTCCAGGTGCCCATCCAACCTCTTTCTCTGTGTGTACTCCACCACATGCCCTTTCATTATCTTGGTGGGGAGACATTCCTGGCCAAGACAGAAAGGAGCTGGACTTTGTTCCATCCACTGCTTTTCTCCTTTGCATGATTTTAGGCAACAATCCCCAAACTCTTCCATAATCCTTGTCATAACCATGAAATCTGAAATGCAAACATACTCCTTCCCTGACCACAGTCTTTTGTTCTCCAGAGTTACTCACTACCAGTGTCCTGTGGCTCCTTGTTGCTTCAAGATGAATCCAAGGCTCCTCCCTACATTACAAAAAGCTCCGTGTGATATGGCTCCCACTGGTGGCCAAGCCTTGACAGTGGCTATATACTCACATCTCTTATTTCACTCAGCCAGGCATGCAGGACCCTGGTGCACACTGTTGCTTCTGTCTGGAATACTGTCTCCAATTTTCTCTACTATCATGAGACTTAACTACTCCTTCTGTTGGCCTATTGTAAACACACAAGTTGAGTCAGTTGCCATTTCTGGCTTCCTACAGACAGCTATCTTCCCTATTCAGTCCAACACCCTGTGACTTCTCTCTATGTCACCATCCATTCTAATCTGTCACTGCCTGGAGATCAATTTGTCTTCTGAAGCCTTAGTCAAAAGCCCTCAGTGAGGCTGGGTCCAAGGCCTGTTGATCACCCGTGTATTATCCAGCATAGAACTGGCACAGTACAGGGAACACTAGTTGAATGACAGTTCAAAAAGGCTTACTGGCTTAAAAATATTGGAGACCATAGCCTAGAGATAGATCTTTGAGAGAATATCTGAATACATTAGTATGAAGTAAAGAGTTTTGGAAATGTTCTAGGACAAACCTGTCCCATGGGAGCATTTAAACTCCTGAAAATCAAAGGAATTAAACACTCTAAATATGTGAGCGCTATTTGTTTATTGAAGAGCAGAAATGTAACTGGTCAAAGGCCATGTTTAAATATAAGCACAACCAAGAATGTTCATTACCAAATGCTCACCTTTACATGATATGGTTCCACGTGTCTGCAAATGTACACTGTAATAGACATAAAATTATCCACTCAGTTATAAGCAGTCATCTGCTTAAACATGTAGTCACACAAGCATAAATATGGAGTTAAGCATCACATTGAACATACACGTGGTAGACATGCAACAAGGGTTCCATCCTAAAGCACGCATGTCTTTAAGATATTTACATGCTGACATTTACCGGCACGGTCATACATATACCCTCAGATACACAGATGTGAAGATGTAGACATGGAGTGTGTAATCTAATATCCCCAATGAATCCAACTAAGACTGGCACACATAAATATTAATCAAGAGGTATGGGCATTGTAGTTACTTGCATGAGAAATGTCCTCCAAACTTGCAGGCTCTATTGGAGAAGGTTTAGGTGTTAAAGACTTGCTGGAGGAAGTATGTCACATGCCGCTTCCGTTTTGCTCTTTCTGCTCTGTGAATGGAGTTCAAGAGTTGAGCTTTCAGCCTCCTGCTACTGCCACAGTTCCTGCCACTAGTTCCCATGCCTCTCCACCGCAATGGACTATTATTCCTCTAGACCCATGAGCCCAAATAAACTTCTATACATTGATTTGGTCATGATGTCTTATCAAGCAACAGAACAGTAAGTAATACACACGTTTTGCAACATGCATTCCCACAGAGACCCAAAACATGTACGCAAAATAATAAACACAGAAGGACCTCTAAAGAAATCTAAGAAAGGAAGAAGCTCCTGTCATAACTTACTAGTCAAAATGATAACATCATGAAGTCAGCCATCGACACAGAGGACTCTTGTGGACAGCAGGGATTTTCTAGGAAGGAGAATTAAAATAAGACCAGTAGATTGTCTAAAGTGGGGAGGGAAGATTAAACAGCAGGGCAAAGTCCTATGCAGGCTTCAGCATCACCCAGAAAAGTCTGATCACCTAATGATAATCTATATTTGCGCAGAAATTGCTCAATAGCTCACCAGCCCTCCAGGATAAATTTCCTATTCAAAGCCTTGGGGGTAGAAGGGCATTAATATTTGGATTAAGTAAAGAATACCTAAACAGATGCTCTGACAACCATGATCCTCAGATGTTGTATCTAGTGCTGTGCAAAGTTCTATTGGTATAGGAATCTTGTCTTCCCCACTTTTCCCAGATCCTATGTTCCAGGGTCCTAACCTAGACTCTGGGACTTTCACAAGAATTCAGGGCATTAAAAGATAGCCTGGAGACAAATAAAAGTATAGCCACACCTGGGTACAGGTGTTGATTCCAAGATCCTGTTGGAATATCGTATTCTTCTCCCAAGTACTCATCATCCACAGTCATTCTTGTCTCAAGGTGTACAACACATATCTCTGAGCTCTCCACTTTTTGGTTCCTTAAATTCAGGACTCTCCCCATTTAAAGACCCTAAAAGTTTGGTGGGGTGGTATAGGCCTATCATCCCAGAACTCAAGAGACAGACACAGATGGATCTCTCTAGTCTACATATTGAGCTTTAGCCCCACCTGTACTACATGAGAGAACTTGTCTCAAACAAGGAAGAAAATGGACTTGCAAACTCATAGCTATTTGTCTTGTATTAAGCTCATGAAATATAGGATTCTTCTCTCCTAAGACCCTAATACCACAGCATTTTGGTCCTTTCCCAGGGGGAAACCCCTCCACACCTAAAGCTCAAAATGCTCTCCAATATAAATGTAATGAAGAATTTGGCTCTAGCTACTAACTACAGTCTCATTCCTCTGAAGTGCATAGCCCTGGAGTACTTCCTCCTTAGATGTCAAAAATTCAGTCTGCTCCCTGTTAATCCCTCAATGGGCCCTCCTCTTCCTCCTCCTCCCCCAATGATTGTTAGTTATGTCCCCAACTAGGTACATGATGGGGGATGGACTATAGGCAAAATGTGACAATTGCATAATCAAGTCCAAAGGCTACCCTTCCACTCCGGGTTATATAAAAGCAAACCAATTCTGCCATCATCATCTGTCTGTCACCCTCATCGCAACCATGCTGGCCTCCGGACTGCTCCTGGTTTCTGTGCTGGCCTTCCTCGTCATCCTGGTCTTGATGTCTGTCTGGAAGCAGAGGAAGCTCTCAGGGAAGATGCCTCCGGGACCCACCCCATTGCCCTTCATCGGGAACTACCTCCAGCTGAACACAGAGCAGATGTACAACTCCCTCATGAAGGTGCCAGCAGGAAGGGAGATGAGTAGAATGGGGGCACGGAGGGATGCCCAGTTTTGATCGAGGCTTTGTGGTAGGGTACTGACCAGGTGGGAGAGTAATTTCAGGCCAGAGGAATTTTGAAGAATCAGTAGCCAATTCCTAGGCGTGTGAGATCACATATTGGGATATCCCATCTGATAGCAGTTAGATAACTCCAGACAAATGAATCCCAGACCTGACATCAAGGTATGATTCATCCTCTCTAACCTCTCTCTTTCACCCCCATCAGATCAGCAAACGCTATGGTCCTGTGTTCACCGTCCACCTGGGGCCTCGCCGCAGAATTGTGGTACTATGGGGACAGGAAGCTGTCAAGGAGGCTCTGGTGGATCAAGCTGAGGAATTCAGTGGGCGTGGCGAGCAGGCCACCTTTGACAGTTTCTTCGAAGGCTACGGTGAGGGGCCAAGATATAGTTTCCTATGGCAGGGGCATCAGTTTCCCCAGACTCTTCCATCCCTTCTTCTCATCAAATTCCTGGTGTGTCAGTTCTCTGAGCCATTACGTCCTAATTTTCCCGCCTCTGCTTGTGTCTTCTGATACTCCACTACTATCCATGCTTTGTCTTGTGTCTCCCTCTCCCTCTCCCTCTCTCTCTCTCTGTCTCTGTTTCTCTCTGCATCTCCCTCTCCCTCTGTCTCTCTCTATCTCTCTCTCCCTCTCTCTGTCACTCTCTGTCTCTGTCACTCTCCCTCTCTCTGTGTGTCTGTCTCTCTCTGTGTCTCTGTCTCTGTCTCTGTCACTCTCCCTCTCTCTGTGTGTCTGTCTCTCTCTGTGTCTCCTTCTCTCTCTGTCTCTCTCTATCTCTCTCTCCCTCTCTCTGTGTGTCTCTGTCACTCTCTCTCTGTGTGTCTGTCTCTCTCTGTGTCTCTGTCTCTGTCTCTGTCACTCTCCCTCTCTCTGTGTGTCTGTCTCTCTGTGTGTCTCCTTCTCTCTATGTCTCTCTCTATCTCTTTCTCCCTCTCTCTCTGTGTCTCTGTCTCTCTCTGTGTGTGTCTCTGTCTCAGTCTCCGTCTCTCTCTCCCTCTCTCTGTGTCTCTGTCCCTCCCTCTCTCTCTCTCTCTCTCTCTCCCTCTCTCTCTCACACACACTCCTGTATTCACCCCCAGATCTCCACAGTCTCCCTTCTCCTGCCTCTGCCCCGTGTCCACTGCATCTCTCCTCCTTCTGTCTCCATCTTCCTACTGTCTTCTAACTCACTCTCACTTTTATCTATAGTTTTGCAGAGCCATCTGTGTGCATCATTCTCCTCCTGGGGAACAGCTCAGGGGTGGTCCGTGGTCAGCCATGCCTCTCTTTTTCAACTTCTCCCTGCCCCTCACTCAACTTCCCAGGACTGGTCTTCAGCAGTGGAGAGAGGGCCAAACAGCTGCGGCGCTTCTCCATCGCCACACTGCGGGACTTTGGCATGGGCAAGCGTGGTGTCGAGGAGCGCATCCTAGAGGAAGCGGGCTATCTCCTGGAGGCTTTACAGAAGACAAACGGTAAGCAGAGGCCCTCAAGTTCTCAGAACCGACCAAGGGAAAGACACCCCATGAAAAGCAACACCGTGACCCTGATGAGAACTGAGATAAGGAACAGCGTCCTGGTTCCCACTGTCAGAACTTGTGTCCAGATTTTGGTGAACACCACACTGTAGCCTATGCTCCTTTTGAGTTGTCTGATACAAACTATCTGATGCTATCACCCCGGTGATGTTTTTCCTAATTCCAACGCCTCCCTCTCCTTCCCCCTTCCCCCCCCACAGGTGCTCTCATTGACCCCACCTTCTACCTGAGCAGAGCAGTCTCCAACGTCATGAGCTCCATCGTTTTCGGCGACCGCTTTGACTATGAGGACCAAGAGTTCCTGTCACTGCTGAGGATGATGCTGGAAACTTTCCAGTTCACAGCTTCATCCACTGGGCAGGTAACCTGTTTCAGCCTTGTCCTGCCACCCCCAGACCGAAACTGACTGCTCACTCACTCCCAAACTGCCAGCCTCCTTCCAGCAGGTACCTTCAAAGTAGCCCCGCAATTGCACCAGATAGATGTCAATACACAGTTTCTGCAACTGTGCCTGACATCAGAGCCAGCAGTGTACACACACACACACACACACACACACACACACACACACACACACGTACCCACACGATTGAAAACACGTATACTACAAACCGAAAAAATATATGAGCTCTCTCTATACAATTGTTTAAATTTGCTGAATCCAATTATCTCCAGTTGGGCACACTTTCCTGAAAATGCCACAACTTGGCTTTTAGTGACTGAAAATAAGTCAGTTGTGTATATAGATCCCATTTTCCTCCTCCATGGCCCTGTTTTTGGACACTTGGGTTGATTGCATAATTTAGCTTTGTGACTATCTGGCACTAATTTGATGTTGGAATGGCTGCTAGAACTCACCAATGAAAATCCCATTAGTATATGAACAGCAGTCTCCAGCTGGAGTCACCCGACCACCTAAATACCCTACCCAACAACTGGTGCCTCTTAACCCAGCCCCACATGAACACCCTAAACTTGCATGTGTTTCCAAATCCATCTCACTTAAAAACATGGACTCACATTAAAACTATAAGAAAATTCTGTTGCCATGCAGCCACACCCAGATGCTTAAACTCCTGGACAGGTGACATGAACATCCCTCATCTCTTTTTTTTCTTTTCTTTTCTTTTCTTTTCTTTTCTTTTCCTTTTTCTTTTTTTTTTCGAGACAGGGTTTCTCTGTGTAGCTTTGGAGCCTATCCTGGCACTCGCTCTGGAGACCAGGCTGGCCTCGAACTCACAGAGATCCTCCTGCCTCTGCCTCCCAAGTGCTGGGATTAAAGGCGTGTGCCACCAATGCCCGGCACATCCCTCCTCTTAAGACAGATGCCCAATCTATTGGGATTTGTCCATTGACAGCTGCCTTGCATTCTCACTCTGTTCCTACCATCAGCTCTACGAGATGTTCTCTTCAGTGATGAAGCGCCTGCCAGGGCCCCAGCAACAAGCCTATAAGGGACTAAAGGCACTGGAAGACTTCATAGCCAAGAAGGTGGAACAGCATCAGAGCACCCTGGATCCCAATTCCCCAAGGGACTTCATTGACTCCTTCCTCATCCGCATGCAGGAGGTAAACCCAGAAAAACAGGGAGCATGGTGGGAGATTAGAAGCCATGGAGAATGAAATCAAGCTCACAGAGCAGGGAGTTAACAGGACCACTCATGGCTCCACTCATTATAATCATTATTCAACATCAGTGTTCTGTCCACTTGTCCCTTATTCTCAGGAGGTGTGTACAGGCTGGGGTAGGAGCCAGGGCACAGAGCTGCAATGTTCTAGGCACCGATTTAAGAGATTAGTTTTGCCGGGCATTGGTGGCTCACGCCTTTAATCCCAGCACTAGGGAGGCAGGGGCAGGTGGATCTCTGTGAGTTGGAGGCCAGCCTGGTCTCCAGAGAGAGTGCCAGGATAGGCTCCAAAGCTACATGGAGAAACCCTGCCTCGAAAAAGCAAAATGGGAATGTAGGAGACTTGTCTGGTATCACAACAGGAAGGGCATGCATTTTACCTCAGCAACTCGGGCTAGTACTTTCAGCTAACACAGCCATGGCCCTTGCCTGTCCTCATTTCCCTTTACATCTGTATGAACTGAAATTTATTGTGAGACCTTCTCCCATCTGTTTGGAACAGAGATTTTGTCATTGGTGGTTTGGAGATAAGATCTTGCTATGTATACCTGACTGGCCTGAAACTTGCTGTGTAGGCCAGCCTAGCCTCAAACCTGTGGTGGTCCTCCTGGGTCTGCTTTCTGGAGGCCAGGATTTCCAGTGTGTGGTATCTGGCCAGAATGGAACTTTGTATAGTCTGCAGGGCAAAGGATTGAGGGGTGGGATTCATTCAAGAAATATGATCGTTTATAATGAAAAAAATAATATCCTTTTGTCTATGTTTCATTGTCAGGGAGCTGGAGAGATGGCTAGAGTCTATGAGCACTGGCTTGTCTTCCATAGTACTGAGGTTCAGTTCTCAGCATTCCTATCACAGCTCACAATCCAGTCCCAGTGGATTCGATGTCACCTGACACTCTTTTCTGGCCTCTTACTGAGCACACATAACGCTATGACACACATGCAGGCAAAACATGCATCCACAGAAAAATTCTTTTTAAATGGCTCTGTGTCTATCTCAGAACAACTGTCTCTAGTTTTCTCTCCCTCCCTCCATCAGGGTGTCTCTGCCATTGTTTCTGAGAGTCTTTTCCCAGCCTACCTTTCTTAAGTATTTCTACCATTTAAAAACTGACAAATACATTTGTCATTAAGGATCAGATAATCTATTAAGCCATGAATGACAGAAGAGAACTGAATTAGGGTACAGGATCACTTTCAGGAGTACGGAACTTGGAAAGATCCTGTCATAGCCAGGATCTTTCTCTGCATCCTAATTCTGGGCTAAAGAGAAGTGAATTCTTGGGGTTAGGCGGCACAATATCAAAGGGAACTAAGACCATAAGGGGTGGGTTGGACTTGAATACTTCCCTCCCTACAGGAGAAGGACCCCAATACAGAATTCTTCATGAAAAATTTGGTGTTGACTACACTGAACCTCTTCGCTGCTGGCACAGAGACCATCAGCACAACCTTACGCTATGGCTTTCTCTTGCTCATGAAGCACCCAGATGTGGAGGGTAAGGCTGCAAAGGACAGGAAAGGGGGAGGGAGTGATATCATAGATTGCAAACTTGCTTCACTGATCAGTCACAGTCCCCTACCTCCCTCAAGAAACCAGACTCTCAAAGAGCTATCACCTGCTCTGTAGAGACACAAAGTTGGTGGCCCCTGGTTTCTAGTTGATGAATCAACTGGTGTGTTGTTCATTAGAACTTAAAGGATTCATTTCTCTGTTCCCCAGATGCTGCCTGAATATTCTTCCTCACAATTACCACATAATTCTGATATGATTCAGTTAACAAGAACTTCCTATAACAGTGACTATGACTTGCATGTATTGAAAATTGTTGATAATGTCATACACTCTCTCATGGCCTCCATCTAGTTATGTATTGCTCTATCATCCCAATGATGAAATTCTTGGGCGCCTAAACACATTCCTCCTGTTGTCAGCCAAAGTCCATGAGGAGATCGACCGGGTGATTGGCAGGAACCGACAGCCCAAATATGAGGACCGAACGAAGATGCCTTACACAGAGGCTGTGATCCATGAGATTCAGAGATTTGGAGATGTAATACCCATGGGCGTGCCTCGAAGGGTCACCAAGGACACCAAGTTCCGGGACTTCCTTATTCCCAAGGTGCTGACTCATGTAGTCTATAATGATCGCCAGCCTTCTCCAGGGGCCTGCAGGCCCTCCTCCTCATTATTCCCTCTCATTTCCCCAGGGTCAGGTGGTTTCTGCTATCAACCCCTCTTCCCTCCTGTGTAGAGTCTCCTATAACTTGAGTTTTATTCCATACTTTCTGACCTGGATGTTTCAACTCCATGCTTCTCAATCATCGCTAGAGTTTTAAGGCACACAAACTTAATATATCTAGGACTACTGAGAGGGACAGGAATCACTTGCCAGACATGTATCTTGTTTAGGAGTACAAAAAAATGCAATATCCTCCTGTTCTTTATTTGAGAGACATGAAGTCCATATCCATCCACCTCTGACATCAGAAGACATAACTCATGTCACTCACTCATTCTGTCTCATTTATTAACCCCACATCTCCTTTCTCAAGGATAATGCCATACCAATGCTCAAAGGTCCTCCCTACAAGTGCCTACCAACACACATACATTATTTTTATATTACCTGAGATACCCTAACTCACCCCTGTAACCCATATGCGATAGCAGGACACTCATTAAAATCTACCTTATCCAATCTTCCTCATCAACAGGGCACTGACGTGTTTCCTGTGCTGGGCTCTGTGCTGAAGGACTCCAAGTTTTTCTCCAACCCCAAAGACTTCAATCCAAAGCACTTCCTAGATGGCAATATGCAGTTTAAGAAGAATGATGCCTTTGTACCCTTTTCCTTAGGTAAGAGATCATTGTCTAGTGCCAGGCCACTGCTCACACCAACATAGACATCTCATCCATAGCTCCCTCTGATGGAACCACCTTGGAAAATTCTCTTAGTTTAAACCCTCAGCCAATTCTCTGGAACTCACATAATTATCAAGCACCATGTGTCTGAACTCTGAAGAGGTGATGGTTGAACTGTCGAGATAGATGAGGGGAAATGAAAGCTCGAACTCAGGCAGAGGTCTTGCTCAGGTCACACAAGCAGTTCTTAGAAAGGATACGGCATGTGTACATGGGTGGTCCTTGCCTTTAATCCCAGCACTTGGGAGGCAGAAGCAGAAGGATAACTGTGAGTTCAAGGTCAGCCTGATCTACAGAGTGAGTTTCAGGACAGCCAGAGCTACACAGAGAAACCCTGTCTCAAAAACAGAAAAAAGCAGCAAAAGAAAGAAATCAAGAAAGGAAGAAAGCAAAGGAAGAATGTGGGTATATGGCAGCCACACTAGAGAGCACCTCTACAGGGAAGTGAATCCATGTTTCACATTGTTGCAGCCTGCTATGGATCAACGCACTACAAGTACAAGGAAGACTCGGAGATTAGAGCCATCTTTAAATGCCTCAGCTCTTACCCTTGTGGAAAATACAGCCAGGGATTTGCTGTGGGGTATAGCAAGAATTGTCTTCACTTTCCTCTGTCTCCTCTCTTTAGGAAAACGGTACTGCTTTGGAGAAGGACTGGCTAGAATGGAGCTCTTTCTCTTCCTCACAATCATCCTGCAGAACTTTCGCTTCAGATCCTCACAGGCACCCCAAGACATCGATGTGTCCCCTCAACTGGTGGGATTTGGAACACTCCCACCAAACTATACCATGAGTTTCTTGTCCCGTTGAGCAAGGTCTTGATATTGGTCAAAGGAGTGATGGAGACCCGGTTAGTGTGGGTAATTGTGACTTAGAAGGAGTCAGAGGGACAAGAAAGACAGAGGACATGAATAAACTTGCTGAAGAGAGACTGCCATTTCCAAGGTAGTGTGAGAGAAAGGGGAAATTTATACTATGTGGTGAATAATAATAATAATAATAATAATAATAATAATAATAATAATAATAATAGTAATAATAATAATAAAATAATAATGGCGACATTATTTACAGAATACATAGTCTTTGTCAAGTTTACGTCAAAGGGTCCAGTGATCTCAATTCTCACAAATGCCTGGGAAGGGAAATAAGTTCATGTCCATTTTGATAGTGAGGCACATTCTTGACCTTATAATATTTCCTTAGTCCAAGTTTATTGAAGTCTCAGCAATCCCATGAGCTTGGTAATGCTTGGATGAATATCTGTGTTCATTGGCCTCTGGAAGATTTTCAAATATTACCATATGTTGAGAGGCCAGTCTATTGCACCTCACCTTGTTCAGAGGTATGCCAGAGCTTCAGGTGGGTGGCCAACCTGGCTCTTCCATTCAACTCATCCACACTTTGGTCTGCTTTCACAGAATTGATTACCAGGGAAACATCACTCATGCCTTGCTCATTAAAGTCATTGTGTCTGACTCAGAATCCATCCAGAGAACTGGAATCAGGCTTCTTAATAACACCTGTGGTGGATAAGGACAGTTTTAGAGATGGTCAGGAAAACTGGCCTATGTGTATGCTGATTCATGTATGTGCATGTATGTGTGTGTTTCAGGGTGTCCTGGGGATACACACGACCACATCTTCTGCCACATGTTAGTTTCCAAAGGCCTAGTGGTTGCTTACAGATCTGAGATCAGATCCAGTAAAGAGTGGATAGCTGAGCCAATGTGCAGTCTCAATGGCAGTTGGGTATCTTTTCTTATTTTTTTGATGTCAGTATCAGGCAGACCCAAGAAGGAGGAGGGTAATAGGGCATTGAGATGGTGTCCTTGGAAACTCCATTGCAAATTCTCCCTGATGGCACACTTCAAACCTACATGCTTTAGATTATTCCTGGGAGAGTGAAGGTAGGAAGGGGCAGGGAAGATGACTTAGTTGGATAAATGCTTGCCAAGCAACCATGAGGATCTGAATTTGGATTTCCAGCATCCATCAAGAGTCAGGCCTGAATGCACATGTTTGTCAGCCCAATCCTGAGAGGGGGTTGAGGGCAGCCCAGTCCAACCAAATCATGAGCCCTGGATTTCATTAGAGAATCTGTCTCAAAAACAAAATAGAGAGAGATTGCAGAAGACATGCAGTGTTGACCTTGGGACTCTACCCACACATGCACACCTAACTGCATGCACATACAAAAAAGATACACACACACACACACACACACACACACACACACACACGAGGAAAGAGGGGCTAGCTCACACATCCAGGGGAAGGCTACCAAGCCTTTGTCAGAAGTGGAGTGAGGCAAAAGAAATGGAGTGAGGAAAAATACCCAACTACCCCTGTAATGTTGGGAAAAAGGTTTCAACTCATGAAAACATGACCCATTTTCTGAGAGAATGCATACTGTATCCAACCATGTTTAGCTCAATGACATTAGATATTTGGTGGGATGTCAGCTCACAAATAACCACACAGAAACTTACGGTCAATTATGAAAGCTTGGCCTTACTTTAGGTTTGTTCATAACTAATTCTTATAATTTAAATTAATGCAAATGGACAGAATAGAAAAAAAGCCATTCTGAATGAACTAACACAAGCACAGAAAGAGCAACATGGGATGTATTCACTCATAAGTGGTTATTAGGAGTAAAGGCGAGGATAACCAACGTATAATCCACAGCTCCCAAGAGGCTAGAGTAAAAAAAAAAAGAGACATGTTGATGGGGGCATTTTAGGTTTATGGAGAAACATGTTGCCAGGGGAAACCCCCAGGAACCCACAAGCATGACTCCAACTAAGACTCCTAGCAACGGTAGAGAGGGTCCCTGAACTGGCCATCTTCTGTAAGGAGATTAGTGACTTCCCTAATTGTCATCAGAGATGACTCTATCCATGAACTGATGGAAGCAGTGTCAGAGATCTAGAAACAAGCACTGTACTGAGCTCTGAGAGTCTTGCAGAAGAAAGGGATGAAGGATTATACCAGCCAGGTTGGTCATGCAGGGGAACTTAGAGAGACAGCTGACCTGAGGTCATGGGAGCTCATGGATGCTGGATCAACAGTCAGGGAGCCTGAATTAGACCAACCTAGGTCCTCTGCATATGTGTGATAATCAGGCAGTTTGATCTCTTAGTAAGGCTTTTAACAGTGAGAGCAGTACTGATGGGGCATGTCCTTCTGTGTATATATTTCTCTTATTGGTTGGTGAATAAAACATTGATTGATCAGTAACCAAGCAGGAGATGTAGGCAGGGATACCAGATGAGGAGAATGTATGTGAGAGGAGAGAGAGAGAGAGAGAGAGAGAGAGAGAGAGAGAGAGAGAGAGATTGAGAGAGAGATTGAGAGAGAGATTGAGAGAGAGACTGAGAGAGAGATTGAGAGAGAGAGAGAAAGAGAGAGACAGAGAGAGGGGGGTTCTCAAGGGATGCCATGTAGAGAGAGGAGTAACATAGCTGGGACATTATTGGGTAATCCAAAGGCATGGGAGAATACTGACATTGATAGAAATGGGTGAATAATTAAGAGAGAGTGAACCAGTAAGAAGTCCTAGCCATTGACCAAACAGTTTAATCATTACTGTGTCACAATGTGCCTATTTGGGGATAACTGGCTGAGGGATCACACGGAGCAGAAACTGTGTCTACATAGGACCTCTCCCTGGTGCTTAGCTGACTTTTGGCAGCTTGCTCCGCATGCTAGGTTATGTGGCCCTGCCTCAACTTGACGTACCCTGCTCTGTCCAAACCCATGGGAGGCCTATCCAGTTCTGAATGGGCATGGAGGAAGAGTAGATGGAGAAAGGGTTATGCGGAATGGGGAAGGGATGGGAGGAGAGGAGGGAGGAAAATCTGATTGGTATGTGAATTAAATAAAAAAGTAGAAAAATAAACTCCTCAAGACTTTCATCTTAAAGCTTGTCATCATCCTGTTCCCTCAGATCTCCACCCCATTGCCTGCTGTTAAAAATATAGCAGTGGTTAGGACTGTGGTGGTTGGGACTGGTCCCCTGTATGGCAGGGTTAGAGTCCTGTAGTGCAATGGGCAATGGATGGGGGAAGATGGGAAAACAGAGACCTGTAGAGGTGACTCATAGTGAAAGTTTTACTGAGGGGGATAAAAAATAAGAAAAGGAAAGAAAAAAGACACAGGGACACTGAGGGACAAAGGACAGAAGGGAAGAAAAAGGGCAAGGGGGAGAGGCACACAGAAAAAGTCCTATATGCCCCTTTAGAGGAAGAGTGGGAAACAGAGAATAAAGTTTGAGGAATTTTTCTTTTCAAGTTCCTTTGCACCTGTGTGCAGACTAAGCAGCGATGTAGCAGTCAAAGACCCCAAGGTTGACCAGGGTACTGCCTGAGTACACTTCTGCCAGGTGATACGGGACAGGCCAGCATAATGTTGTGTCTAAAATGAGAGAGTATCCTTCTGTGGGGAATGGGCTCATATTGACGCTTTCTTACAATAGGAATGAATACTGTCGCACTACCAGAGGCCCCAAAGACTGCCCCATTCTCCCAACTGACCCACACGGTCGGGGGCCTGGTTCTATCTTATCCTGGTTTATGATATGTCAGTGTGGGGTCCATGAGCTTCCCCTTGTTCGGGTCAGCTCTTTCTCTGGTTTTTCCCAGCCTGGTGTTGACCACTTTGCTCATCATTCCTCTGCTCTCTACAATTGGATTGCAGGAGTTTGGCTCACTGCTTAGCTGTGCATCTCTGCTTCTGCTTCCATCAGCTATTGGATGAAGGCTCTAGGATGACACATAAGGTTATCATAAATCTCATTATAGGGGAAGGTCATTTAGGAGAGCCTCTTCACTATTGCTTAGAATCATAGTTGGGGTCATTCTTGTATATCCCTGGACATTTCCCTAGTGGCAGACTTCACTTTAAAATTATAATGGCTCCCTCTATTTAGGTATCTCCTTTTATGCTCTCCTCTATTCTTCCCTAGACTTAATCTCCCTTGTCCCTCTAGCCTTTCCCTCTCCTCTTCTACCCTTCTCTTTCTCCTAACTAATTATCCCCTCTCCCCATGCTTGCAATTTGTTCAGGAGATCTTGTCCCTCTCCCCTTCACTTGGGGAACATGTATGTCTCTCTTATGGTACTCCTTCTTTTCTAGCTTCTTTGGAGGTGTGGGTTATAGGCTAGTGATTCTTTGATCTACATCTAATATCCATATATGAGAGAGTACATACCATGTTTATTTTTTTTGTGACTGGGTTACCTCACTCAGGATGGTTTCTTCTAGTTCCATCCATTTGCCTGCCAATTTCAAGATTTCATTCTTTTTTCCCAATGAGTAATAATACTCTGTTCTGTAAATGTCCCACATTTTCTTATTCCATTCTTCAGTTGAGGAGCATCTAGGTAGCTTCAAGGTTTTGGCTATTACAAATAATGCTGCTATGAACAGATATTCTTATTGTATGAGTGTGCATCCTTTGGGTATATGCCAAAGAGTTGAATCCCTGACTCTTGAGGGAGACTGATGCTCATTTATCTGAGGAAATGTCATACTGATTGCCAACGTAGCTGTACAATTTTGCACTGACTGGAGGAATGTTCTCTTTCTATGAATCCTCTCCAGAATAAACTGTCATTGGTGGTTTTTATTTTAAGCATTCTGACAGGTGCAAATTGATATCTCAGAGTTGTTTTGATTTGCATTTCTCTGATAGCTAAGGATGTTGAGCACTTTCTTAAGTGTCTTTAAGCCATTTTTTATTGCTGTGTTGAGAATTCTCTATGTAGTTCTGTACCCCACTTTTAAATTGGGTTGTTTGCTCTCTTGATAACTAGCTTCTTGAGTTCTTTCTATATTTTGGAAATCAGCCATCTTTCAGATGTGGGGTTAGTGAAGATATTTTTCCATTGTGGTCTGCCATTTTGTCTTGTTGACTGTGACCTTTGCCTTATAGAAGGTTCTCATTATCTGGAGGTCCCATTTATTATTTTTTTAATGTCAGTGTCTGTGCTACTGGTGTTATGTTTAGGAAATGGGCTCCTTTACCAATTCCTTCAAAGATACCTTCCACTTTCTCCTAGATGTTCAGGGTACCTGGATTTATGTTGATGGCTTTGATCCATTTGGAATTAAGTTTTGTGCATGCTGATAGATACTGACCTATCTACAATCTTCTACATGCCTATACCCAGTTATGCCAACACCATTTGTTGAAGATGCTTTCTTTTTCCATTGTATAATTTTAGCTTCTTTGTCAAAAATCAGGTGTTCATAGGTGTGTGGGTTAATATCAGGGTTTTCAGCTCTATTCCATTGGTCTACCTGTCTATTTTTGTGTTAATACCAAGCTGTTTTCAGGACTATAGCTCTGTAATAGTGCTTGAAGTCAGGGATGATGATGCCTCTTGATATTCCTTTATTGTACAGAGTCGTTTTGGCTATCCTGTTTTTTTTGTTGTCGTTTGTTTTTCCATATAAAGCTGAGTATTGTTCTTTCAAGGGCTGTGAAGAATTGTGCTGACATGTTGGAGGGGATTGCATTGAACTTTTGGCAAGATTGCCAATTTTACTATGTTGATCATACATATCCAAAAGCAAGGGGGATCTTTCCATTTTCAGGTATCTTCTTTAATTTCTTTCTTTAGAGAGACAATGTTCTGGTTATACAGGTCTTTCACTTGTTTGGTTAGCATTACCCCAAGATACTTTATGTTGTTTGTGGCTTTTGTAAAGGGTGATGTTTCTCTGATATCATTCTCAGTCCATTTTTCATCTTTATATAGTAGGGCTACTAATTTTGCAGAGTTAATCTGTGTCCTGCCACTTTGCTGAAGGTGTTGAACAGCTGCAGGAGTTCCATGGTAGAGTTTTTCGGGTCACTTATGTAAACCATCACATCATCTGCAAATAGTGAAAGTTTGACTTCTTCCTTTCTGATTTGTATCCCCTTGATCTCCTTTTGTTGTCATATTGCCCCAGATAGAACTTCAAGTACAATATTGAAGAGATATGGAGAGAGTGGACAGCCTTGTCTTGTTCCTGAGTTTAGAGTAATCACGTTGTGTTTCTCTCCATTTACTTTGATGTTGACTGTTGGTTTGAGTTGTATTGCCTTTATTATGTTTAGGTATGTTCCTGTTACACCTAATCTCTTCAAGACCTTTAACTTGAAGGGGTGCTGGATTTTGTCAAAGGCTTTTTCAGCATCTAGTGAGATGATCATGTGGTTTTTCCTTTTCAGTTTGTTTATGCATTGGATTACATTAATAGATTTTCATATGTTAAACTATCCCTACATGCCTTGGATGAATCTTACATGATTGTGGTTGATGATTTTTCATGGATTTCATTTGCCAGTATTTTATTGAGTATTTTATCATCAATGTTCATGAGGGAGATTGGTCTGTAGTTGTCTTTCTTAGTTTTGTCTTTGTGTGGTTAGGTACCAAGGTAAATGTATCCTGCTAAAAAGAGTTTGGCAATGACCCTTCTGTTTATATTGTGGAACAGTTTGAAGAGTATAAGTATTTGAATTGATATAAAAATAAGATCATTTCTAATTTAAATGAAAAAAGTTAAAAAAGTAAAAAAAGTTAAAAAAGTTTAAAAAAATACAGTTTTGCCAGTTGATGGTGGCACACACTTTAACCCCAGCACTCAGGAGTTAGCAGCAGGTGGATCTCTGTGAATTCAAGGCCAGCCTGGTCTACAAAGTCAGTTCCACAACAACTAGGACTGTTACATAGAGAAACCCTGCTCAAAAAACAAAACAAAAAAATCTTAAAAAGGAAATGTCAAGGCATAATGGTGCCCAAAACTTTATTCTTGGGGAACATTTAGATTATGCCATTTTAAAAATAGCAAAGTATGGTACACAAGATGTTCTGGCTAGTTTTATGTCAACTTGATACAAGCGAGAGTCATCAGTGTGGAGAAAGCCTCAAATGAGGAAATTCCTTCATGAGATTTAGCTATAGGCAAACCTGTATGCATTTTCTTAATTAGTGATTGATGGTGAGGTGCTAGGTCATTGGGGTAGTGACACCCCAGAGCAGGACATCCTAGTGACCCCTAAGCTGGTGGTGTAACTTAGAACATAGAGGACAAATAAATTGCTTTTAGACTTATACACAACAATGTCTGCAATCATTAGATGCTGATTAAAATGTTAGGTTTTACATAAAAGCAATTCCAATGCACATTTTTGTCAGATGTTCTGTACTGCATGTGACATTCAAAGACTTTGTGCGACTCCAGAATACAATTTAGTTTCTTTAGCATCAGACAGGTCCAGCTCTGATGAACCAAACTTTTAGATGCCTTTCAAAAGTGCATTTATTGGTTATTATACAAAGGTTGCTCTTGGGTACAACAAGCCTTGTACCTCAGCCCCTTTGATTTATTCTATGTATGTCTGAATGAAATGGTGAAAGCCCTGATCAAGTTTGATCAAATAGTTTGTTATTTCAATTAGTTTGAGACATAGACTTTCAGTAGACCTGAAGTTCATCAGTTCAGCTAGGCTGGCTGACTGGTCCTTGAGACCATTCTCTATTTGGTGTACCATCTAAATGCTGGAGTTACATATATATGTTCCATGTTTATATCTAGGTTATAAGTGGGTGATGGGAATCCAAACTTCTGTCTGTATACTTGTGAGGCAGGCACATTTCTGATTGATCTATTTTGCCAGCTCCTCTTCTCTTATCATCAACTTCTTTAGTATACAAAAATAATGGATTTCATTATGACTTTTCTTAGATAACATATTCCCGCCTCCACTACCGTGCCTCCCTCCATAATGAGGATTAAATTTGTTATCTCATTTATGCTAGACTACCGTCATAACACCAAGTCCCAAAGACCCTCAGTGTTGATTGTCAGAATCCTTGTATGCTAGTTTGAATGAGAATCACCCCATAGTCTCATATGCTTTGAGACTTCAAAAGCCAAACCATTCCCAGTTTGCTCTCTTTCTGTTTGCCTCCTGATTGTTTATAAGTATGTGTGCTCTCAACTGCTGCAGCAGTGGCATGTTCTCTTCCTCGATAATCATGGATTCTAACCTTCTAGAATTGTAAGCAAGCACAAATACACTCTTTCTTCAATAAGATGTCTTTGCCATGGGGTCTCTTCACAGCAATAGAAAAGTAAATAAGACACAAGGCCTGTGCTCTACCACTGTGGTCCATCACCAATAACTTAGGGTATTTCTAAGTAAGTAAGCCAAGGGTTGATGCTTATCACAGTGTTAGTAATACAGATATGAGAAGTATGGTTGGCCATTCCTACTCTTAGACCTCCCTTTCTTAGCAAGACTTTATTCCTCTTCATTGGAGAGACAGATATTATGAGGGAGGAGAGGCAGCAGCCATCTCCTGATGTTCAGCCAATGCCTGTCTGATGTTGACATCAGAGCTTCAGGGGTTCAAGTGAAGAGTTAGGAAACCATGGTGATTTCAGGCATAGCATCTGTACTTTTCTGACCTTGGTAAGGTGCCACAATAAACTTGAAAGAAAATTGGACCTTTGTACTGCCAAGTGGGCTGATCTGGTACTGAGCTTGGGTGATTATTTCAGCCAAGGATTCCCAGAGGGAGACAGAAAGTGCAGTTCATATAACTGTCACAGTCCTCAAATTTTGTGGGAGGTCTACAGCCTTCACTAATAGAGAAAAGCACATAGATATTACAAACCTTTATCTTAGGCCACACATTGGATTGGAACTACATTGTACTTATGATAGCTACTTCCCAAACATCATCATCAAATGCTTGAAATGTGCCAGGTGTGGTAGCACACACTTGTGGTCTTAGCAGTGGGGAGGCTGAGAGGAATTCATTATTACTATACTCCAGGGGTTGAGGAGAAAGGTCAGGAAACCATGATGATTCAGGAAAGTATCTGTACTTTTCTGACCTTGGTAAGATGCCACAATAGACTCTAATGACCACAGGACTTTGGTCATGCCAAACAGGGTTATCTGGCACTGAACTTGACTCATTATTCCATCCCAGGATTCCAAGTGGGATCCATGAATTGAATTTCATGCAGTAACTCTCACAGTCCTCACACTTTGGGAGAGGTATAGTGCCTTCATCTACCAAGAACCTTTATCTAGTCCACACAGTGTATTAGAACAACATCAGCCTGGGATGCTTAGGGAGACCTTGTCTAAGACAAGCAGACAAAGAGACAAACTATTGAATGCATTTACAATGTGATATAGTCCATAAAATGGAAATTTAAATAACCTCAATTTTTAAATTGACACTAAACTATTGGAAAACGTCAGATATTCTTGGAACTTAAGAATCACAGAAGTCCTCTTTTTAGTGGGAGGATTCATGAACTGTAAATATAAATCAAAGATTTTTTAAGAATACTAAAAGAAAAACTAAGATCAAAAGAACATATTTGAAGAAAACTTAGGTTCCCAATCAATACAGGCTATCATTGTCAAAATGGGTACCAGAATTAAAGCATAGACTGCAAAAACAAAAACATACCCAGGCCTGGTAAGGTTGACTTACAAATACAGATACTTCAGAAGTTAAGGCAAGCTGATCATAAATTAAAGGCCAGCCTGAGATACAAAATAAGACCTAAGACAAATTGCTGGGTATGGTAGCACAAATCTATAATCCTGGCATTTGGGGGGTAGAGACAGGAGGACCAAGAGTTGAAAGCCTGACTGGGCTACATAGTAAGACACTTTCCAAAACAAAACAAAACAAAAGAAGAAAAAAGAAGTTATGCATTCCCTGGGTGTAGCTAAGTTGGCAGAGTTCTGGCCTATATATCATATGTGGAACTCTGATCTTAATCCTCAGTACTGCTTATATGACCATGGTGGTTGTTGCTTGCTTTCTCATCACCAGGGAGATGGAGTCAGTAGGATCAAAATTTCAAAATCCTCCTTGTCCTAAAAGTAAGTTCAAGATCAAGCAGGGCTTCTTTAAACCTTCGCTCTAAAAGAAGGAAGACATCCTGGTACAATATTCACCTGATGACCTACTAATCTATCAAGAGGACCAGATTCCTGGAATCATAATGGTGTTGATAGTTTCAGCTCTTTAAAACCTGCAATTTCCTTTTTTTGAAAATACTTATGGAAAGTCATTAAAACTCAATGTGTGATAATTATATGTTTCAATGCGGTCCTAAGTTCTCTGCTCCATTTCCAGATTAAGGGGACTGAATTCATATGCTATCACCCATACTGTATGCCATGCTGGGAATAAAATCCAGAACTTGGTAAATTCTGAATGAAAACTACAAACTGAGCTATATCTCTAGCAAATTTAGTCCTATAATGCCTCTGTAATTTGAAAGGTTTCTGTAGATGTCAGTGTTGATTATGTTGTTCTCTTCCAATTTCTCTCCCTCTTCCTCTGAAGAGGAGCAAACGTGATCTTTTAGTTCTTTGTCATTTATTCTTTTGTGGATATCAGGATTAGAAATGTGTTACAAGACAGAGAAGATAAAATTGTCATGTGAGTCCTACACATATGTAAATTCTCAACAATTCATATACATGAAATATACAAGTTTATACTACTTTATATTTTGTCCATGAATGATGAATAATAAAGTCCACAAAGTAATTGATTGTAGGAAAATTGTCAGCAACTTGGGCTAATTGGTATGAAATGAATGTTTTTGTTTGTGGAAGTGTATGAGGATTGAGTGTGTGTGTGTGTGTGTGTGTGTGTGAGAGAGAGAGAGAGAGAGAGAGAGAGAGAGAGAGAGAGAAAGAGAGAGAGAGAGAACAGAAAGCTATAGTTCAAATGTCATGTCAAAGCTTGTGTTGAATTTTAAATGTCCTTATAACAATGTTAGAAATTGAGAGTTTCAGTAGGTGATAAGGTCATGAAGATTTTGCCTTTTTTATATAGGTTGATTGTGAATGTTGTCTAAAATTTGTGCTGTAATGTTTTGTCCAAAAGAGTTGGTTCTGTTTGGGGGAATTATGGAATATTTAAAGGTGAGGCCTGTCTCCTGGAAATAGTTAACTTAGAATAGACTATGGATTGACCAGTCACAAGGTCTCCTATCAACTCTAGAGTTCCAACTGTCAATGATTCCAGCCATTGAATACCCATGTTTACAAGCCTAATCTGGTACCATTTCTCGACATTTGTTGCTTTTCTTTGCACTATAGCCAAATTCCTGCTACAAAGCAACTTTTCTCTTAGTTTCATGGCAGGTTAGACATGGCACTTGGGGCTTTGGTCTAAATGTGGGAGGTAGTGGTTGTTCTTAAATATGTAGATGGAGGTAGAAAGAGGATTATGAAGAGGAGGAAGACGGCACACACAGAGAGAAAGGTAATAGATAGATAGATAGACAGACAGACAGACAGCCATATGCAGGGTATTTGTGACCAATAACCAACAACCTACTTCTTTCTTTCAAGCTTTACCTCATGGTGTCAAGTGACCTCCCAAATAGTACTACCAGTTAGGGGCAAAGTGTTGACACATGAAACTATGACAAAGATTTTATACTCAAAACAACACTTTGTGAATGGATCAAAGTCATTATTGTAGTAGTGTGATAGCTAAGAACATCCAGTATCTTTTTATTTTTCTTTTTTAGTCTTAGGATGTACAGTTACTGACTACTGTGCCTTATTATAGTGCAGTAGCAAGGGCCTCACCAGATGCCAGTGTTGAGTTCCTGGAAATAACTGCTTCCTGAATCACAAATTTAAAAATGCTATTCATACAATTTCTGGGTTTCCGGTATCCTGCTACAGTAGAATATAGCCTAAGATAATCCCGGCCTCTTATAGCACAGAGACTACAGGAATAACAGAACAACTCTCAGATAGTGATAGCAAGAGATAGGGTCAGAGGACATCATATCCTATGAAGACAGCCAGGAGGAGAGAAGTAACCATTTGTCATTAGTCACAGAGATCAGAGATTATTTAGTGAGGGTTTCTATTTCTGTGACAAAACACCGTGAACAAAAGCAACATGAGCAGGAAATGTTTTAGTTTGTTTGCATTTCCTCTCAACAGGTAATCATCCAGGGAAATCAGGGCTAGAAGATGGAGGAAGAAGTTGAAGCATAGGTATAGAAGGGTGCTGCTTATTTGCTTGCTCCTCATGGCTTGCTCAATCCTCTGACTTAAGTACCCAGTACCACCTCCCCAAGGGTGGTAGCATCTACAGTGGCCTGAACCCTATCAGTCAGTATTATTCCTTATTCATCGCTAACTAAGAAATTGCCCTAACCTCTTGGCTGCAGTGTGATTTTTATGGATGAATTTTCTCAAACGAAGTTCCTTCCTCTCAAATGACCCTAGATTGAATCAATTTTACTTAAAAGCTAGCCAGCACATACACCCAGTGGCCCCAACTGCTCCTATGTCAGATTTCAGTCTCTCTATCCTCCTGGCTGCAGAGCCTCTGATCTCCTTAATCTCTTGCCTTTCCTTCTCTCTCTCTTCTTTAGCTCCCATCTGTGGCTGTCAGTGGCCGGAGAGTATAAAGGAGACTGTGGAGAAATTACATCTGCAGCCCCTCAAAGACCCAGGCTAGGAATGCATAGACACAGAGACACACAGAGTACCATGAAACACTATTATTGTCATTTCAATGTAATCATATCCACATATGTAACCAAGAACATATAGAAAAGCCTCCACAATTTAAGGTTATACATGCAAACACACCCCAGACATGCAAGAGTAGACTAACAAGCACATCTAGACAAAAGCACAAAAACACATTCATATGAGAAATGAACTTTCATGTATAAAAAGCATACAGCGCACACACTCAGGCCAATGCCTGAACAGACAGACAGAGCTCAGCTGACATTTGTACACACACTCCCAGTAATCAACATTACACCCAATGCCCTTTTGTCCTGTGAATCGATTTCATGGTGTCCTTGCCAAAATCTACCATGGGGGTAAGGGAATAGTGAGCGAGCAGGTCCCTGGCAGGCCACCAAAGTAGGAAGTATGCATGACAAACATGAGAGAGGAGGTGGGAATAGTTGAAGTTGCATAACTGGGTGGAAAGCACAGTTCAGCATACAAGGTCCTGCTGGACTGTGCAGTGGACAGTGTTCAGAGGAGGACCATGGAACCTACCATCGTGCTCTTTCTCACTCTGTTCCTGGCCTTCTTAGTGCTCCTGGTCAGAGGCCACTCAAAGGCGCATGGCCGCCTCCCACCAGGACCCCGCCCTCTGCCCTTCTTGGGAAACCTCTTGCAGATGGACAGAGGAGGCCTCCTCAATTCTTTCAGGCAGGTGAGACTTATATGGGGCCTTAGTGTGGGCTTGGTGCTTCTTTAGTCCATGGAGAGCATTCATCAGGATGAGCAAGGTACTCCTTCCTGGATGTAGGACCAGGTGGGAAGGTCACTGAGTTTGATGCTTATTGGCGATGGATTGCGCTCATGTTAACAGGCTTGTTCTTGGTATGCTTGAATTGTGTGGGGCACTGCTTGGAGCATGAAAGGTATAGGTGTGCTGAGGTGAAAGCATATAGAATTTCACTCCATGGAGCCTGTCTTTTCTAGAGAAAAAGAAAAATGTCACAGCATCAAAAACAGGTTTTGCTCCTGCCAACAAAAGAAAGAGTAAAGATTAACTTGACATGTTCAGGGACAAAGGGGAGGAGTGGCAGGCAGGGCAGGAGGAGGGTCCAGCAGGAAGTGCTTTATCAGTTTCTTCTAGCAGCTAGGGTTATATTTACCAGTCTGTTAATTGATGCTTCACATTTAGGATTTAATGCTTAATTGCCACTTTTTTATTAATTTTATTAATTTATTAATTTTATTAATCATCAACTGTGGAACTAAAATCCATGACAGTGCTGAAGCAGTGGCTGTAAGTCTTACTCCAAAAATGGAGTTTCTGTCCTGCCAGGTCCCACAGTCCTTCAGTCCCAAATATATACACAAAGGTTTATATTAAGTATAAACTGTTTGGCTGAAAGCTCAGGCTGCTCTTTGGTCTGCTCTTTCTTAATTATTAACCCATATCTATTAAACCAAGTATTGCCATGAGGCTGTGGCTTACCCATAATGCCACTGCTTGTTATACCTTCAGCAACGACATGGCATCTCTTTGACAACTCTATGAGTTTTCTCTTCCTGGAATTCTCCTACTCTGGTAGCCCTGGCTGTACTTCCTGCCTGGCTACTTCTTGCCTGTCCATTGGGCAAAACAGCTTTTTTTCAATAACCAAGAAGAGAAACATATATTCACAGCGTTCAGAAGGATCTCGTCCATCGTACTCCTCTGTACCTCCCCATTACTGTGGAGTTCCCCCTCTTGAACATTGCATTTATTACCCCTTGACTTTTTCCTAAGACCTTACATATTTAATACAGTGTGTTTCCTGTGTACAAATGGAAAAATTAAGTTCAACATTTCTGATCAATATGGCTGTTAATTTCTGTACAATGCCATCTCAACACAGTAAACTGGGATACTTTTTTTCCAAAGTTGACAACACAGTTAAAGTTTCCAAAACTTCAAATTATATATTTATATATATATAAAGACCAATAATGGAAGTATGTTATGCATCAATAGCAGCAACAGCTTTTCCAGGTTCTACAGTCATTTGAACAAAATTGTAGTGACATCCAGCACTCTCCATTAAAAAAAATAAAGTAAAAACAAATTCCCAGAAAAACAGCACAGTTCTGTTATTCTTGTGGTACCTGGAACCATTGTTTTAAAATTAGCTGCTCAATCATCATCTGGAAGGAAAGCATTCTGAGCAACATCATTAAAAACAGCTCTGATAAAGCACAGTCACTACTATGTATCATAAAGCAGGTCCACATATGAGTGAGTACATATCATGTTTGTCTTTTTGTGATTGGGTTACCTCGCTCAGAATGGTTTCTTTGAGTTCTATCCATTTTCGTGCAAATTTCAAGATTCCATTGTTTTTTTTCCCACTGAGTAGTACTCCATTGTGTAAATGTACCACAATTTCTCTATCCATTCTTCGGTTGAGGGGCATCTAGGCTGCTTCCAGTTTCTGGAAATTACAAATAATGTTGCTATGAACATGGTTGAACAGATGTCTTTGTTGTATGAATGTGCTTCTTTTGGGTATATGCCTAGGAGTGGAATTGTGGATCTTGTGGTAGACTCATTCCCAATTTCTTGAGGAGTCACCATACTGATTTCCAAAGTGTCTGTACAAGTTGGCACTCCCACCAGTAATGGAGGAGAGTTCCTTTTTCTCCACATCCTCTCCAGCATAGAGTGTCATAGGTGTTATTGATTTAGCCATTCTGACAGGAGTAAGATGGTATCTCAGAGTTGTTTTGATTTGCATTTCCCTGATGGCTAAGGATTTTGAACACTTTCTTATGTGTCTTTCAGCCATTTTAGATTCCTCTATTGAGAATTGTCTATTTAATTCTATACCCCATTTTTTAATTGGATTGTTTGGTGTTTTCAAGAATAGCTTCTTGAGTTCTTTGTATATTTTGGAGATCAACCCTCTGTCAGATATGGGGTTGGTGAATACCTTTTCCCAGTCTGTGGGCTGCCGTTTGGTCTTGCTGACTATGTCCTTTGCCTTATAGAAGCTTCTCAGTTTCAGGAGGTCCCATTTATTAATTGTTGATCTCAGTGTCTGTGCTACTGGTGTCAGGAAGCAGTCTCCTGTACCGATTAATTCAAGGGTATTTCCCACTTAATCTTCTAGTAGGTTCAGTGTGGCTCAGTTTATGTTGAGGTCTTTGATCCATTTTGACTTAAGTTTTGTGCAGGGCAAAAGGCTTGGGTCTATCTGTAGTTTTCTACATGTTTGCATCCAGTTATGCCAGCACCATTTGTTGAAGATGCTCTCTTTGTTCCCACATATATATTTGGATTGTTTGTCAAAAATCAAGTGTTTGTAGGTGTGTGGGTTAATTTCAGGGTTTTCAACTCTATTCCATTGGTCTACCTGTCTATTTTTGTGCCAATAACAGGCTGTTTTCAGGACTATACCTCTGTAATAGAGCTTAAAGTCAGGGATGGTGATTCCTCCAGAAGTTTCTTTATTGTACAGTGTTGTTTTGGCTATCCTGGGTCTTTTGATTCTCCATATAAAGTTAAGAATTGTTCTTTCAAGGTGTGTGAAGAACCGTGTTGGGATTTTGATGGGGATTGAATTGAATCTGTAGATTGCTTTTGGCAAGATTGCCATTTTTACTATATTGCTCCTACATATCCAAGAGCATGGGAGATCTTTCCATTTTCTGGTATCTTCTTTAATTTCTTTCTTTAGAGACTCAAAATTCTTATGGTACAGGTCTTTCACTTTTTTGGTTAGTGTTACCCCAAGGTATGTTATGTTGTTTGTGGCAATTGTAAAAGGCGATGTTTCTCTGATTTTTTTCTCCACCAATGTGTCATCAGTATATAGTAGGGCCACAGATTTTTTTGAGTTAATATTGTATCCTGCCACTTTGCTAAACGTGTTTATCAGCTGTAGGAATTCCCTGGTAGAGTTTTTCTGATCGCTTATGTGGACTATCCTATCATCTGCACATAGTGAGAGTTTGACTTCTTCCTTTCCGATTTGTATTCCCTTGAACTCCTTTGTTTTCTTATTGCTCTAGCTAGAACTTCAAGGACAATATTGAAGAGGTATGGAGAGAGTGGACAGCTTGTCTTGTACCTGATTTTAGAAGAATTGCATTGAGTTTCTCTCCATTTAATTTGATGTTGGCTGTTGGCTTGCTGTATATTGCTTTTATTATGTTGAGGTATGTTCCTGTATGTTCCAGGACCTTTATCATGAAGGGATGTTGGATTTTGTCAAAGTCTTTTTCAGCATCTAGTGAGATGATCATGTGATTTTTTCCCTCAGTCTGTTTATATGGTGGATTACATTGATGGATTTTCATATGTTGAACCATCCTTGTATCCCTTTGACTGTCCTCCCAACAGAAGAGGGATGATTTCTGAGTAAGGACTAGAAAAGCTGCTGATGGATGGGGAAAGAGAAGCATACTAATGCAATAAGAGAATCACCATCCCTCCCATCTGATTATGACGGTTTAAGTGAATCAGCCTTCCTCTGGGCTTGTCTCTTGGCAAGGTGCTTGGTGGGCCCAGCTGATCTAATTAGCTCTTAAGAGAGGAGTCCATCTTTGGAGCAGATAAGAATATCATGTTTCTGTGGTAGACTTTGGGGAGCCCCTTTTGAGGGCCTTACCCTGCCTGGGGAGTGAAGCGGGGATGGCTAGGGGCAGGTGGGATGCTGGGGGGGAGGGAGAGGGAGAAGGGATTGACATCTGAAGAAAGCTTGTTCCTAATTTGAACTAATAAATTAAAATAAAATATAAAAAAACATAAATAAATAAATAAATAAATAAATAAATAAATAAATAAATAAGACTATCATGTTTCTACACATGACCAGAGGTGGGGGGAAGAGAAATGAGTTGGAGGAGGATAGGAGAGAGGAGTCTATTCTAAACTCTTTTTAAGGTTCCTTAACACTCTCCTCTTATGAATGGGGACTCCAAAATCATTTGGTAGATGATCTGCAATCTGGTGAAGGCAAATTATCAAAGCTGTCCTATGAGGATCAGTGTCTGGAATGGTTTGAGGCACATATAGCTCCAGGAAGGAGAAAACATAAGAAGGACCTGGGTAGGACTGGTAGTGGTGGAGAGCTGGCTCAGTTATTGAGACCACTGCCTGTTCCTTAGAGGACCTGGTTGCAATTCCCAGAACCCCAACAATAAATGGCTCACAACCATCTGTGACTCCCGTTGTAGGGGATCTGTCTCCATCTTCTGACCTCTGAATGTACTGCACAGACGTGTGGCACTTACATATATGCAGGCATAACACTCATACAAAATGCATTGTCCTACTGTGGTAGGTTCAAAAGAACATGCTTCTGTGTCTGCTCAGTGGGTTCCTCATCATGTTTTAAGTGTGGCCTCCAAGACTTGATTCAAGAGTGGTGACCTTGGGACACATTCTCAAATGCTTTGCTAGCTGTTGGGGTGGCATGAACCACAGCCTGGGGTACTTCTCAGACAGATGCTAAGGTCCTGGAGTGTGACTACCTGTTTTATTTTTACAAGAAATTCTTTAGAGTCCCATTTTATTCATATAGTATCAGAAGCTCAGGGGAACACACTGGTACCATGGAAACTGGTGTGAGAAACAGACTGAGGGCGAACTCAAGGGCAATTTTGTTAGAGTTTGTTAAGTCTTGGCTGCTGCTGGAAGGTGAAGATAGGTGAGAGAAATAGAGGAATCTATACCAATTGTAAGCAACCACGTGGTGAAAAATTGAGTGGGTTTATATAAAGACAGGGATGCCTCAGAGTGTCAGGTATATCATACCCAGCCTTTGTTCAGTATCTGAAAGAACAAGAGATAGAAAGGGAAGTTTCAGAAGAGCCATGATTTTCTGAGTCATAACACAGAAGAGGGGGCAGGTCCCACGGTAGCGGCGCTACAGTGATTCCTGATGCAAGCTCTGGAAGTGGTTGCTTAGAATTTGGAAAGAAATGTGATTAATTATTATTATTGTTTATTATAATATTATTATTACTATTATTGCGTGTCTGTTTGAGTGTATATGTACTTTGAGGGTGGATGCACACACCTATTACATGGAGGCCAGATGGGGAAACTGATTGTCCTGTATCAATCTCTGTCTATCCCTTTGAGGCAGTGTCTCTCTCTTAACATGGGCCTGGCATTCACCCAGCTAGGCTGGAAACAACAAGCCCTATTATCCTCCAGACTCCACCTCCACTGTGGAGCTGGGGTTATGGCATGCTTGGAACACCAGACTTTTAACGGCATACTTGGATACAAATCCCAGTCATCATGATGTAGCATTAAGGGCCACTAAGCTACCTCTCCAGATTCAATTATACCTAAAAGTTATTTATTTTAGATTTCTTTTTCCTTTCTGTGAAAGGGTATTTCACCTGCTCATATGTCTGTTTACCATGTGTGTGTCAGATGCCTATAGAGTTCTAAAGAGGGCATTGGATCCTCTACAACTGGAGTTATAGATAATTGAGGGCTACTATGTGTGTGCTGGGAAACAAACCCAGGTCCTCTGAATTAGATATTAACCTCTGATCCATCTCTACAGCTATTCCAGTTTCAACTTTTGAGTTATGATGCTGTTCAATCACTATAAAGCAGCAGTTCTCAACCTTCCTAAACCATGCCTTGTGATCTACTGTTACCACCTTTTCATTATTCTGACTCAGCAGGTTAACTTTACAGGTGATCAAGGTTGATTTAAATAATAGCAAACGTAAGAAGTTGCTTTCAAGCCAATATTAAGTTGGTGATCATTTCTATCATTCATCTGATACACAGATTTTTATTTCATTGATACACAAGATTTCCCAGTGTGGACTCAACACTGTTTGTTTAGTGTAATGTCATGTTAGTAGGATTCTTTCTAGGAATAATCTGGTTCAATCATTTGTTGAACAGGTGTAAGTATTTTTGACGTTGTACAAGTATTTGGAAGTGAAGTTTCTCTGTATGTATTCATTCATCTTCAAAAATTATAGATGATTCTACATAAAGGCAGATTCTTTACCTGTACATTTACCCAGCTGTGGAATGAAAATACTTAGGAGAAAGACATTTTCTGCTAGGTTTGGCCCACACCAGCAACCCTAGCACTTCAGATACTGAGGCTTGAGAATGACAAATCTGAGACAACTTAAGCTACATCGTGACTCTACAGATCATACTGGCTTACATAGCACCATTCTTCTCAAGGGATTTCAACACTGGAGTTTTGTGATATTCCTGGGACCAATTCCCAGTTGGTGCCCAGATGGTTTCATTGTGAGGTATTTTCCCAATCATACATACTATAGTTGTGACTAAATGGAGGACCACTACTAGGAGATTTTCACTTTCCCCTTCTATATAACCCAGTGGGTGGGACAGGTCCATTCTTTCTGAGTGTCGCCAGGAGGCATTGAACATGTTGAAGGTAGGTCAGAGGAACCATGGTTCTTGGTTGTGATTTCAGGACTGTCCAGACTGAAGGGTATGGACCAGGATCTATATCTGTATTGACATCCATATCTATATCAATATCTAAGTCTATGTGTATATCTATATTCACAGTCACATCATATTCCTATCAATGTCTGTATCTGTATCTGTACTGAAGTGGCAGCTTAAGCGGCCTCCCCTCACCAGTGACAATCTACTTTAAACACTAGACAAGTAAGAAAAGACTCTCTTTAATAAAGCACATCAGGTTCTGGCCAACTTCCTAGAGAAACTGCCCTCAAAGAGCAATTTTTAACAGCTTCTGTCGAACTTAGGCACTAGCAATCCCTATGTGCTGTCATCTGTAAATATCTTTTAGGTTCCATTAGATGTTGAGGCATTAAACATATGTTACAGACATAGGAACTGCAATTCTGCCTATTTCTGCTAAATGGAGATTTATAGCAAAGATATTGTCACCCTTACTTTTAAAGTAGACCAGTGTTTATTGTGGGAAATTACCAATACAGAGCCAGGTAAACACACAAGGGAATTTAATAGGGAAAAGCCTTAGTTACAGAGCGACCCAGCCAGCCGGCAGGGCAGCTAGCTGTCCGTACAGCAAGCCAAAGATGAAACCCAAAGCAGAACCCTCCACCTGAATGTCCCTCACTCTACATCACCCTGACCACGCCCTCGAAGGCGTGGTCAGACACACTTGTAGCCAGCCCCTAAGCAGGCGTGGCTACAGCATCCCCAACAAGTGTTGTTCCTTTTGAATCATATTACTTCTGCCTCAGTCTCTCTTCCGTTGCTGTGAAGAGACACCATGAGCAAGGTAGCTCTTATAAGAAAGCATTTAGTTGGTTTGTTTATAATCTCTGATATTTAGTTCATCATCATCATGTAAGGAACATGACAGCAGGCATGGCAGGGTACTGGAGCGGTAGCTGTCCCCTAGGCATAGAAAGAAACTTCAGGCTTAGTACGGGCTTTTACAATCTAAAAGCCCACCCCCAGGGACACACTTCCTCCAACAAGTTCACACTTCCTAATCCTTCTAATTTTTTCAAATAGTAACACTCCCTGGTGACAAAGCATTCAAATAAGTGAACCTAGGTTCGATCTTATTCAAAAACCACACTCAGTGCCATCCTGCCTTCATGGAACAATTATACTCTTCCTGATAAGAAAACCAGGACTCAACCATCATTTTTTTCCCCATTTTTCCCCCATTTTTTGCCCAGTACAGCCATTTTCTCTGATATGGGAATGGAGCCCAATTTGCAACAATCTTTACAAACAAATATTA
This sequence comes from Cricetulus griseus, assembly GCF_003668045.3. Taxonomy (NCBI): domain Eukaryota; kingdom Metazoa; phylum Chordata; class Mammalia; order Rodentia; family Cricetidae; genus Cricetulus; species Cricetulus griseus. The sequence goes on along the minus strand of NC_048602.1, from coordinate 12,344,759 downwards.
ACAGAAACATATTCCCAGAAGCTTAAACTGCAGGAAGCCTAAACTACAATTATGTTCAAGGTACGGCTATTTGCCTAGAGTTTCTAACATGTCTGCTTACTTTACTACTTGTCACCGAGTGCCATTAGAGGCAGTACTGCTTTAGCTAAACCCTACCTTGTGCAACCGAGCATTTCCTTACATGTTTAATGCTAAATCCATTGTAATGGCAATTTATCACTCTCAGTTTTCCTATATCACATCTGTGTCTTGCTTATCTTTTGACACAAGGTTTCGTGTAGCCCCAGGCTGGCTTCCAGATCAACAGCAGTCAGGGGTGATTTTGAACTCCAGGTCTACCTCATTTACTTCCCCAGTGCTGGGCTTGCAGCATGAGCCCCATATCCACAGCCATACTATAATGTAGTATTGCTCACAATGCCCAACATCCATGCAGACCTCCATAGTGGTGGGTCAACCCTGACACTGCTAGCGCCTCAGAATGAAAATGGTAGCCAGGGGAGGGGTTCCTATTTAACCAATATGTGTCTAAGTGTTTTAACAGTGTAACAACAATGTCTGCCCTGACTACCTCAACAATGGTGCCCTTATTTTTGGCAGTTTCGAGAAAAATATGGAGATGTGTTTACCTTGTACCTGGGATCAAAGCCGGTGGTCATGTTGTATGGGACAGAGGCCATAAGAGAGGCTCTGGTGGACCAAGCGGAGGCTTTCTCTGGCCGGATAACAATTGCTGTGCTTAAACCTATTTTCATGGACTATGGTAGGACGCTCAAAGTTTGGTACGAAGTGGGATGGAGAGTGGCCACAGACAGAGGAGAATCTGATAGAAGGGTGGGCAAGGGCTGGGGAGGGGAAGGATCCAGGTTTCTTTGAACTTCGTCTGTCCCCCTACATTTTTAGGTGTGATCTTTGCCAATGGGGAACGCTGGAAGGCCCTTCGGCGATTCTCTCTGGCCACCATGAGAGACTTTGGGATGGGAAAGCGGAGTGTAGAGGAGAGGATTCAGGAGGAGGCCCAATGCCTGGTAGAGGAGCTACGGAAATCTCAGGGTGAGTCCCAAATAATGTATATAGAGAAAGATGGTGACGCAAGTCATGAGTGCACATCCAAAGAAAGAAAAGAGATATACATGGGCAGAAAAAGAAACACCTGCGTGCGTACACACACACACACACACACACACACACACACACACACACACACACACACACACACACTGGGGAGTGGAAGAGATAGGAGAGAGAAATACAGAAAGATAGGGGAAGAAATGTGACATCCAGAACATGTAAGAACAACTCAGAAATATATATTGAGTCATTTGCATGCTGGCTACTTACCAGCAGGGAAATTCATGCCTGGGTTAATATTATGTGTCATTATGGCACAAATCTGTCCTCCCAATGCTCAGGGGCCGGAGACAGGGAGGGTCATACATTGAAAGCTAGTTTGGCTACATCATGAAATCTTGTTTCAAAGAGAAAATGAGATACATGCTTTTGTGCAAGCCCAGCACACATACAGTTTCTTTTCTTATCCTTCAAACCACAACCTTGACATGGTGTCACATGCTGTTTGTATTGGTATACTTGAATTTTAGGCAAAAGCTTAGAGGGTTGGTATACTTGACTTTTAGGCAGGAGCTTAGATGGTAACGGTCATCCTTGACTTCATGTGGTATTCAAGGCCATCTTGAATATGTTAAACAGTCTCAAAACATGGTGTATGTCCAAGTCAAGTGTTAGAAGTAAGGAACTGTGTTTTACCTTGTGGATATCTTCTGAATAGGACAACGAGCAAAGAGGCACTGTGGGTGATTTACTTTGTGAGAGTTATAGGCATTTCTGGGTACTTATAGAAACTCCATAACAGGACACTCTGTTGACAGAGTCTGTTTTTAGCAACTCAATTCTTCAGGCTGGTTTTTGCAATCTTCTAAGATTTCTCAGGCGACATGAGACATAGAGGCCAAAGAGAGTAGAAGGATATCAAGAGTTTATGAAGACAGAAGGAGAAATAGGTTGACATAGACCAAAAAGCTAGTATGGAGCTTGAGGGATCAAACAGAAGAGAAAACACAGTGGAGCAGGAACGTGGAGAATAGAGAGGGGAAGAAAGTAGGTAGTGTGTGAGAAAAGAGAAAGGAACTGACACACATCAGGGAAAGAACTGCAGAGCAATCAGGAACATTAGACAGGTGAGACCCTGAGAGAGTGGTAACAATGGCCCAATATTGCTGGACTGACAGCATCCCTCCCACTATGATGGCCCATGAAGAAACCTGCAATTCAAAGGCGGCAGATGCCAGATGCTGGTGGTTCTTGGAACACCACAGAGCCTAGAATCATAGAAGAAATAGAGGAAGACTCAGAGATGAGAGACTACTAAATCCATAAAACAAACCACTTGACCATTCTATGCACCATTCCTGAAAGGGGGATTTATGTATTGGATTATAGTCAGAATGCTGGCCTGGGAGGGGTTTCATGGTGGGGAGTAACTTTCACATGCTTTCCTTCTCACATTTATGGGTCTGTGTCCTGGTCCCAGTCATAAGTAGGTTTGCTAATTTGGAGAAGTTAGTGACTATCTCTGCATACTAATGTCATTGTACATTATGTGTAATATTGAGAAGAAATTAAATAAAATGGCTTGTACAATCTCTAGTGCAGGATCTGGTGCATCATATGTGAAAATAGGGTAGCAAATGTTGCCATTCTTTGAGTAGTGAGTGGTGGTGACAGCTGTATAGAAATAGTGACAAGGCCAAACGTTCCTCTTGATGCCATGTCTCCTGTCTTGCCTCTTCATCCTCCAGGAGCACCTCTGGATCCCAAGTTCCTCTTTCAGTGCATCACAGCCAATATCATCTGTTCCATTGTCTTTGGAGAGCGCTTTGACTACAAAGATGGCCAGTTCCTGCGCCTGCTGGACCTGTTCTATCAGACTTTCTCAATCATTAGCTCACTATCCACTCAGGTTAGTGGTTGGGGAGAGTATCATCTAAGGCAGAAGAAATGAGATTCTGTTCTGTTGGTGAAGACGGTCTGGAAGAAAGACAGAGAAAACATGAAGAGATAAGATTGAGAGCAGGAGGGAGAGATGTGGTTATATCTTTCTTGAACAAATCCTCTATATCTGGCTCCAGGTTTTATTACACAGACCAATTAAGAACTCCATTTACAGAGAAAAGTATGGGGCACAGGGCAGAGACAATATGGAGAGGCAAGTGGCCTTAGGCCTGGAAGGAGGAAAGAAAGGTGGAGATACCTGAATACAGAAATACAGACCCTTCCAGACATGAGAAAATGATAACATGGTGGATTGTGGCTGTTGCTAAATGGGTAGAAGACTTGTCTATCATGTTTGAATCATGAGGTCAATTCCTAGAACAAAATAAGCTGGATTATGTTTGGCACACATGTGAAATCCCAGCACACCCCAGATCAGTAATATCAAGGACATCTTTGTATAAATATTGAGTTTGAGTACAGTCTGAAAGACAAGAGACCCTGATTGAAAAATAAAATGAAAAACAAAATGATGGCTTCGGAAAGAGAGGTAGAAAATACAAGTTCTGGGGAAAGAATCGGAGAGAGAGAGAATGACAGCATGCTGTATGTATGTGTGCATGAGACTCGAAATGAAGGAACAAGAGATGAGCAAATAGCAGGAAGAGCAGAGGGTGGAAGGAGAGTGGATTCTCATGACATTTGGGAACCTAGGAACAAACACATCCTGCTTCTTGAGACCTGATAGCTCCAGGTGACCTCCTGGAACCTTCTTTCATGCAGATGTTTGAGTTCTTTTCTGGCTTCCTGAAGTACTTTCCTGGTTCCCATGTACAAGTTTGCAAAAACCTGCAGGAAATCCTTGACTACATTGGACACAGTGTGGAGAAGCACAGGCTAAACTTGGACCCCAGTAATCCAAGAGACTTCATTGATACCTACCTTCTACGCATGGAGAAGGTAAGTCCTGCGTGAATGAGAGAGTGGATGGGTAAAAGTAAAAGCTGAGGATGTGAGCAGAGGAAAAGATTGGGGGAGACAGATGATGGGAAGGAGAGACAGGAAATTGAGTGGAGGAGATGGACTAGAATCTAGAAAGTGAAGAATAGAAAGGGAGGAGAAAATGAAATAGGGACAAAGAAGGCTGAAGAAGAATCACAGTGCAAGGGACAATAAAATGAAAATGGTCTCAAAGGAAGAGGGAGTTTGATAGACAAAACATGATAAACTATTGAAGAGTAAAGTAGAGAGAGAAGACAGAACACACAGAGACCAAGATACATTTTCAAGGATTGAGAAATGTCAAAAAGTCTCTATAATGTGAGACAGAAGGACAGATCACAGGATGTGTTTATCTTCCTGTAAGGCTCCAGTCACCTCTGACCCTCCCTTCCCTCTCATATCTGGAACCAGGAGAAGTCCATCCCACACACGGAATTCCATCACAAGAACCTTGTGATCACCGTGCTGTCTCTCTTCTTTGCTGGCACCGAGACCAGCAGCACCACGCTCCGCTATGGCTTCCTGCTCATGCTCAAATACCCCCATGTCACAGGTGTGTCATTGGCAACCAGTGAGGGAGCTTCTAACTCCCTTTTGGCTTTGGAGTTTTGCGAAGATGAGAGACACATGTGCTTCTTACATCTGGAACGCAGAAGGCTATGGTCTACTTCTAAACTAAGACAGTGCTGTGGGTAGTGTGTGAATCAATACCCAGCTGACCCATTTTTACTGTCAATTAAAGTGTGATATTCCACCGATTCAACTTTCTTTTCCTCTTTAGTTACTTCCTTTTTTTCTTCCCTTCCATCTTTACATTCATCTATCAAAGCATCTCTTCATCCATCTACTTCTCCTATTTGCTCACCTGCCTGTATGTCCACTCATTTGTCATCCACCTATACCTTCATTCATTTTTTCCAACTATCTAAGCCATCTATCCTTCCAAATATCTAGTTACTCAACCACCCTTCTACCTATCCAACTATAAATTCTTGTTCATACACACACATCCCCCACACACCCACAATAAGCATCCATTCAACCATATTTCAATCCACTGACCAAATGATTCTTTAATCGCCCTGCAAGTCATTTCATTAATTTGTTTCAGTTAATCAACTTAGTCTTTCCTTTGGTCAGTAGAATTAAATAAATTATCTGTCATTGATTCATTCATATACTTATATGTCCTTTTATTAACATGTTTCATTCCTTTTTCCCTACACCAATTGGCCTTTGAATTCATCTTTCCTTTGTCAAAGATTCCTGCAGTTTGAATCATCTGTCGACTTAAAAGTTCAGTGTCTATTCATTTCATTAATTCATAAACCTGTCTACTTATTAATTGATTTATTCATTGATTTACTTATGTATTCCTTTTTAAGCTCATCTGTTGATACTCTCATTTACTAATTTACCTACTTCTTAGTTATATTTCTGAGGAAAGAGCCTCAAGTTCTTAACAAAAAATTCCATGTAAAGTTGTGGTATGTGCCTGAATGAGAGTGTGTCTGTGAGTGTGTGTGTGTGTGTGTGTGTGTGTGTGTGTGTGTGTGTGTGTCCTTGTATGTGCATTTGTGTATATGTGTGTATGCATGTGTTTATGTGTGCTTGAGTGTATTGTTAATGCATATGTGTGTGTATAAAGAGACAATTCATTCCCTTGCAAAGGTAAGAGTTTTTGCTGATTTTCTTCCTCACACTCTCATACCAATATGATTGCTTTAAATTATCCTTATGCAGTAGCCCTTTGCTGTATTTTTTCTCTTTTTTTTAAGTCCCTGATGAAATGTGGTTGAACCTCACAGAGGACAGATTTATATAGTTTTAAGCATGGGCACAGAGGATCAGTCGCTTAAGTTCAGGACAGTTTTGTACCCTCAAGTACATGGAGTTTTTTAGGAGAGTCTCGTTGCTGCCCTCTTTGCTGGGTTGTTGCTCATAGAATAACGTATCATTGCTACAAATCTGACCAAGTAGATCTTTTCTGTGCAGAAAAAGTCCAGAAGGAGATTGATCAGGTGATCGGTTCAAACCGCCTACCAACCCTTGACGACCGCACCAAAATGCCATACACTGAGGCTGTCATCCATGAAATTCAGAGATTTTCAGACCTTATCCCAATTGGTGTGCCACACAAAGTCACCAAAGACACTTTGTTCCGCGGGTACCTGCTCCCCAAGGTGAGACCGGCTGCCATTCCACATCTCTACTCCATGAGCTTCAAGCTTTCTCCTCCATCCTAGTACCAGCCTGTTGTTGATTCCCCAGAATTTCAGGTGTCTTATTGATTGATTGAATGTTTGAATATGTGAGTTAGGGAATGTTGACATCTTTGTATCTCATAATGTCTCCTAGGACACTGAAGTGTACCCCATCCTGAGCTCAGCTCTCCATGACCCACAGCACTTTGAACAACCAGATACCTTCAATCCTGACCACTTCCTGGATGCCAATGGGGCACTGAAGAAAAATGAAGCTTTTATGCCCTTCTCTATAGGTGAGACTCACCTGTGCTTCCTTTCCCTGACACTAGAGGGAAGGAACATACTCCAGGACACAGACTGGACTAGTTCCATATTTACTGAGTCTATTCCAGTTGATTTTTCTGAACAATTCCATTCACTGAACCTAAATTCCCATAAGGGACTCTTGAACTAAAGGTGTATCCTCATTGTGAGGACTTTGAGAAGTATTTAAAAACCTCTAAACCTGAGCACATTCATTTTCTTAATAAACAATGGCAATATCAACTGACATCATGTATGTACACTGCTATCAACAGGGTAAGGTCTTGATGAATGGGGAGACAGACTTTAGCTCTGAGCAATGGGGAGATGGGGCATGCCTTGACACACTTGCCCCTGTTGCATACTCTTGTTAAATTCTATGATACTTCAAAGTCACCAGCATTTATTTGAGCCAAGAATCCACTCATGATGGATAATATCCTGAACCAGAGAAAGGTCTGAATTACAGCAACTATCAGTGTGGACATGTGTTCTGTTTATACAACAGGGATATGGGCATTGAACACATAGCATGATTGGTGCCAGCTCTGCTTTTGCATTACTTGGTAATGTTGGAGTAGTTGGCAGCCTGGGATAAGTCAACTGCTCTTGGTGACTGAGATTAGTTATTCATTGGGAGACTATAATCTCAAGTTAGTGTGTAATTCATTTACCTTTTGCATTTGGGTAGTTTGTTACATGCAAAAGATGCCTTCAGCCATGTTTAATGAACTCTATGGGATGTAAACATAGAAGCTTGGTGTTCAGAATTCTTATCTTTTGGAGAAACAGGTGTTCTAGAAACGAATACTTAACCTTTTATTGTCCCCCTGAACCCATGTTCTCGGGCTAGGGGTGGAATCCTGGGCTGAGAGTGTGTTAAGCGAGTTATCTTTGAAAGAGCCCCCAACTCCTTGCTGTATTCTAGAAGACGTATTCCTGCTGAGCCTCTCTGCTCTCTGTCATCCCTAAACTGAGGACTGTGCACCAGGGGTTCTCCTGCTGAGAAAGGTCTCAGCTAAGAATAGTCTAGTCGTGAGTTTCCATGTCATTTCATTGACTCCTGGCTCTGTCCAGCATAGTAGTCTCCTTTCATATTTCAATTTCAGACATGTAGACATGTAAGGCATGAGACAAAAGTGAATTGTCACCATAACAGATGCAAGTTTAGAAAGGCAGGAATGTTGAGAAAAGGGGCAAAAGAAGAAGATGTCAAGGAATGCATGGCTAGATATATTTAGACAGAAAAGGAGGTGGGGTTAGGATGTTAGCTAGGAAGGTTAGAAAAAGCAAGCAGAAAAGAACTGATAAAAAGATACCTAGTGATGATAGGTACAGACCCAGGTTCAGGTCGACTGAAAGAAAGCAAGAAAACTGAGCAAACAAGCAATCCAAAAGGATACTAGAGCCAATGAGACTTGATAGTTTCTAAGTCTACAGCCCCAGGCATGGGGATATTATATTGAGAGTGAGATAAGCCATTAAAAGCTTCTCTAAAAACATCCAGGTCACAAAAGCCAGTTCTAGGAAAACCAGCTCAGAGAGATATCCCATGAATTTCTAAGCTCATGTCACCTAAATTCTGGAGATTCATTCCTAAAAGGATAGTGTGATTCCCCTATATACCCTTATACAGGCACAGTTTCCAAAGAACTGTATTACGGCACTGGGGTTACTGGGAAATCCCTCATCCACTTGGTGGCAGTTGCAGATTAAAAATCACTGAGGTACCCATGTGTCCAGGACCAGAGTGTATCCCTTCATGTGGGATGGGCCCAGGCACAGTACAGGAAGATTTGGAGGGCACTGCAGAGCCCCAGTTGAGGGCCCTACCCTGCCTGGGGAGTGGTGGGTGGATGGGGTGGAGGGTAGGTTGGGGGTGGGAGAGGAGGGATGGGGGTGAGGGGAGGGAAAGGGAGAAGGGGCTTACATGTGAAACAAGCTTGTTCCCTAACTTGAACTAATAAATAAATAAATAAATAAATAAATAAATAAATAAATAAAAAGAGTTTTTAAAAAGTGAAAAAAAATCACTGAGGTACAAGGCAGGTGGTGGGTTGAGTCTTTGCCTGAGCTTTCAGGCTGCCTTTGCTCTGTGGTCCTTGATGTCCAAGGTGACAAACCTCCAAAGCTCCTTATTTCCCTGAGAACCCAGTGGGTACCACAGATCATTTATCATGCCCTCTGCCCATCGTCAATTGTATATACAATTGTGGTTGTAAACAGTAGAAGGGAAGAACAGAGGGAAGGAGAGGAGAGATAGAAAAGACTCCCACACAGAGGTCTTGCTATGTAGTACAGGCTGCTCTGAACCCAGCATTTTCCTGTGTCAGTCTCCCAGTGGTTGCATTTACAGGCATGTGCCTTCATGTCTAGCTTATATAGGATTCATAACACAATCTAGTTGTTAATCTACAAGTCTTTCTAAACACTCTTTGGGCAGCCATTGTTAGGTACCAATCCAATCACATGGAAAAGGAGGAACACTAAAAAATGTTGCATAATGCTGGTGTACACATTCACATTTGGTTTCTATTATAAGTAGGTTCATACAGATCTGGAAGAAAGGATTCTGGTAACCTAACAAAATGCACAAATGTGTCAGAAGTGACCACGAGACATCCATCAACACCCATGTTACGAATTATTTATTTATTGTGTATATGGATATATTCATAGACATGTATGCTGTGGTGTTGGTGTGTGTGTGTGTGTGTGTGTGTGTGTGTGTGTGTGTGTGTGTGTGTGTGTGTTTATATCACAGGACAGCTTGTGGGAGTTGCTTCTCTCCTGTAACATGTGGGACCAGGGTATTGAACTCATGCCATCAGCATTGATAGTGGGTGGCTTTCTTTGCTGGGATGTGTCACTGGCCCTTGCACCAATTCTTTATGGTTTGGAAAATTTCTTACTACTCTCCTTGAAATTGCAGGTGATGGTCAAACACATCCGTTTTCATTGCAATTGGCAGAGTTCTTTTGTTTAGCAATGGTACAGTCCAATGTTTGTACATGCTCTGGGGCTCACATGACTCATTCTCTCTGCCCACAGGAAAGCGCATTTGTCTTGGAGAAGGCATCGCCCGCAACGAATTGTTCCTTTTCTTCACCACCCTCCTCCAGAACTTCTCTCTGTCCAGTCTCATGGCTCCCAAGGACATTGACCTCAGTCCCAAGGAGAATGGCTTTGGAAGAGTGCCCCCAGACTACCAGATTTGCTTCTTGGCCCGATAACTTGGCTGAGGTCGTGTCTCCAGTCCTGTTGAGAGTGGACCCTTCTTTCTTCCCCTGAGAGACCTGCTGGAAACAAGGCCCTAGATCACCGCTCACACTCTTCCATCTTACAGTCCCAATGTATCAGCTCCCAATGCTCTATAATCTAATCCAACGAACTCTGTATGTGATTTGAATCCTGCCTCTATAGATTTTCCTAAAATGTATGGTTCACAAAGCCAAATGACATGGCATGTGATCTTTGGTGTTTGTGTGTCTTTTATTTCAAACTATATTATCTAGGTTCCTGTGTTCTGCAGTCCACAGACGCACACATTCAAATGCTTTTTATCATGATCTTTCTTGGCAACAATGCACAACTACTTGCTTTAATGTGTGCTGACAGCCAGAAGGTGTGGTCAATAAATCCCTCATAGAATGCCCAGCAGCTTGGGTTGTAGTTGATGCAAGATACAGTCAAGTTAACACTGAAGAGCATCTATCACACTACCCAGTCTCCTGGACACCTCGTCATTGTTACCTGCGATTTCTCAATTGCCAGTTACCTTAAGTCCCTTCCAGAAGAGCTTCTTGCTGCAAATCCCATCCCATCCATGTCAGGTTTATGAGGGGACAACTTGTTTCTTTATTCCCTGCTCCACTATGAGAACCTGGAACAGCAGGTGGCTAGTGCCAAATGTTTAATATAATAGGAGTGTAACCAATAAGTAAACAAACAACTCAATAAAGTGACAAAACCCATTGTTCCTTAAACTTGCCCAATGTGTACTCAAACCTTCTCTGTCTCTCATCTCTTTCACACTTTTCTGATAACCAGAGTAAATCCCCATCCCCAAAGTGTCCAGGTTGACCCCAGTTCTATGAGTCATGTGCTCTTACTATCTTGATACCATTTGACAGGTGTCTGGAAGCCACCCTTTGAGCATTGAGCCATGAAACTTAGCTTCTAAACACCACACTGGTGGGACAGGCAGGTACTTATGGGAAGCATCATTTATTTAACACTATCACCTAGAAAGATGTGTCTGAGAAGCATTGGCTAATCAACAGGCAGCTCTTAATTCACCTCTGAGATATTAAATTTCCATTTGCCTCATCAAGCTCCCTGTAGCACGATAGGCAGAGTTACCAGGAGATTTACCCGGCATATCACCTTCCACCAACTACATAAATAAGACAACAGACAGAGCAGTCTGCCCTTCAAGCAAAAGAGGAATATGCAACATGCCAAGGAATACCATGGCAATCTGCCTTCTTCCGAATCTTGCTAGTCTGAACCCGGGGTTGCTTCAGCTCAAGGACTGTCCCTCTCCTGGACAATGGCTTCTGCCTTTCCTGGAGAACATTTTTCAAACAGACCCCATAAGCTTACTCAAATCCTTCCAGTGGGTGAAATGTGCAAGTAGTCATGGTGACGAGGCAAGAGTTGGGAGGAAGAAAGTAATGATTACAGGGATCAAGGAGTTGCAAATCCTTTGTTCAACGTGTTTGAAATTCTGCTCTTTCAGCCATGGTGTGGCACTAGAGAAGCTTCTAGTATTCTTTTGAGTAAGAACAGTGGGAAGGTCGGTAGTGGGAAGGTATGTAGGAAGATAGGTTCTGGTAAATGTACTGGGCTGTGCATCTTATAGGGGAACATTTGTGTGTGTGTGTGTGTAGTCTATGAAACTCCAAGTCCAAAGCTGTGAAATTCTCAGAATAGCTGGGAGCAGGGCCCCTGAGGAATGGTATTTGAGAGATGGTTACCTGAAACCACAGAACTCAAGTGTAGCTATTTTTCTAATGTGACCCAGGCATCATCAGGGAATTCAGCGAGAGGATTCACTATGGATAGCTTTTGAGGTCTCGGCCTTGACTCTGCAGCTGAGGAGAAAATAGGGAGATACTGTCACAATCTACATGGGATTACAGCATATTCTATTCCTGAGTGTATATATGAGGCACTATGGGAAGCCCTAGTGTGTCATGCAGAAGCTTTCTCTGGATAAAATTTATCATTTATCCCATCTTCCAGGAAAGCAGTGTGTGTGGGCATAGTATGTGTAGCTGCAGAAAGTAAAATAACATGAATCTCCATGAACTTCCTGTTTGTCACACCAGTCAAGTTTGCTCTTCAACAGTGGAAAGCCTTGGGAAGTTCTTGAGCATTTCCATCTGAGCACCATGAAGGGTTTTGGGATGGAGAAATGGAGTGTGGAGCAGTGAATCAGGAGGAAGATTGTGTTTGGTGGAGGAGCTTCAGAGTCTAGTCAATAAGTCCACAGTTCAGGGACACAGAGATGGAAAAAGGGCTGGTGAAATCCAGACTGAGAAATACAGAGACATGTTGTGATCCATTGCCTCTAGCCCATCCTATTGTTCCTATCCTTCTTCATAGGCCTGAGCACTGCACATTCTCGTATTTTATTCACCTTGGCCAGTTGGTGTCAGGCACAGGGTTTTGTGGTAAAGTATGGGCACCTGGGATATAGAGGTGAAGAGAAACAGCGGGAGGTTTAGAAATCTACTACAGGTTTTTTTTTAAATGAATGTGTAATGTCTTCTATATCCATCCTAAGGTTGTTCCATCCTAAGAAACTTTAGAACAGATGTCGTGGTTGACCTAGGAGGATCTTTAGAACTTCATGTTTGAGAAACACTTCCATAGACTTAATGTAGGCACTTCCATTAGCAATTTTGGGCTGGGGAGACAGCTCAGTAGAGAAGAGCACTTATTCCTGTAGGAGAATGAGATATAGCTCCCTGTATCCAAGCTGGAGAGCTTACAACTGCCAGTAACTACAGTTCCTGGGATCTGGGGCCCTCAACTAAGCAAGTTACATAGCAAAGAATGAAAAGAAGAGGAAAGAAAGAAAGCAAGTCGGGCAGGCTGGGCTTATGGTTGTGCTGGGGATAAAAACCATCTGCAGTGTAAACACAAGGATCTCCAGTATCCACATAAAAACTGTGCATGCACAAACCCCGGCACACACACACACACACACACACACACACACACACACACACACAAACACACACACCACATACAAACATCATGCCCTATACATAACATACACTACTTAAGACAACATATACACAC
>NC_048602.1:12234012-12331423 GCF_003668045.3 Cricetulus griseus | reverse complement strand
ACATTATTCTGACTCAGCAGGTTAACTTTACAGGTGATCAAGGTTGATTTAAATAATAGCAAACGTAAGAAGTTGCTTTCAAGCCAATATTAAGTTGGTGATCATTTCTATCATTCATCTGATACACAGATTTTTATTTCATTGATACACAAGATTTCCCAGTGTGGACTCAACACTGTTTGTTTAGTGTAATGTCATGTTAGTAGGATTCTTTCTAGGAATAATCTGGTTCAATCATTTGTTGAACAGGTGTAAGTATTTTTGACGTTGTACAAGTATTTGGAAGTGAAGTTTCTCTGTATGTATTCATTCATCTTCAAAAATTATAGATGATTCTACATAAAGGCAGATTCTTTACCTGTACATTTACCCAGCTGTGGAATGAAAATACTTAGGAGAAAGACATTTTCTGCTAGGTTTGGCCCACACCAGCAACCCTAGCACTTCAGATACTGAGGCTTGAGAATGACAAATCTGAGACAACTTAAGCTACATCGTGACTCTACAGATCATACTGGCTTACATAGCACCATTCTTCTCAAGGGATTTCAACACTGATTAAATATGTATAGAAGATTTTTCTTAGCACTATTTCATAAAATAACATCAGGTATTGAGCAATTCCTAGGCTTTCTCCTATTAGTTGCAGTTTGGCAACTAGAATCAGATAAAATTTACGCAAGCGGATGAGAGTCTGTTATTTACATAGCACCATTCTTCTCAAGGGATTTCAACACTGGAGTTTTGTGATATTCCTGGGACCAATTCCCAGTTGGTGCCCAGATGGTTTCATTGTGAGGTATTTTCCCAATCATACATACTATAGTTGTGACTAAATGGAGGACCACTACTAGGAGATTTTCACTTTCCCCTTCTATATAACCCAGTGGGTGGGACAGGTCCATTCTTTCTGAGTGTCGCCAGGAGGCATTGAACATGTTGAAGGTAGGTCAGAGGAACCATGGTTCTTGGTTGTGATTTCAGGACTGTCCAGACTGAAGGGTATGGACCAGGATCTATATCTGTATTGACATCCATATCTATATCAATATCTAAGTCTATGTGTATATCTATATTCACAGTCACATCATATTCCTATCAATGTCTGTATCTGTATCTGTACTGAAGTGGCAGCTTAAGCGGCCTCCCCTCACCAGTGACAATCTACTTTAAACACTAGACAAGTAAGAAAAGACTCTCTTTAATAAAGCACATCAGGTTCTGGCCAACTTCCTAGAGAAACTGCCCTCAAAGAGCAATTTTTAACAGCTTCTGTCGAACTTAGGCACTAGCAATCCCTATGTGCTGTCATCTGTAAATATCTTTTAGGTTCCATTAGATGTTGAGGCATTAAACATATGTTACAGACATAGGAACTGCAATTCTGCCTATTTCTGCTAAATGGAGATTTATAGCAAAGATATTGTCACCCTTACTTTTAAAGTAGACCAGTGTTTATTGTGGGAAATTACCAATACAGAGCCAGGTAAACACACAAGGGAATTTAATAGGGAAAAGCCTTAGTTACAGAGCGACCCAGCCAGCCGGCAGGGCAGCTAGCTGTCCGTACAGCAAGCCAAAGATGAAACCCAAAGCAGAACCCTCCACCTGAATGTCCCTCACTCTACATCACCCTGACCACGCCCTCGAAGGCGTGGTCAGACACACTTGTAGCCAGCCCCTAAGCAGGCGTGGCTACAGCATCCCCAACAAGTGTTGTTCCTTTTGAATCATATTACTTCTGCCTCAGTCTCTCTTCCGTTGCTGTGAAGAGACACCATGAGCAAGGTAGCTCTTATAAGAAAGCATTTAGTTGGTTTGTTTATAATCTCTGATATTTAGTTCATCATCATCATGTAAGGAACATGACAGCAGGCATGGCAGGGTACTGGAGCGGTAGCTGTCCCCTAGGCATAGAAAGAAACTTCAGGCTTAGTACGGGCTTTTACAATCTAAAAGCCCACCCCCAGGGACACACTTCCTCCAACAAGTTCACACTTCCTAATCCTTCTAATTTTTTCAAATAGTAACACTCCCTGGTGACAAAGCATTCAAATAAGTGAACCTAGGTTCGATCTTATTCAAAAACCACACTCAGTGCCATCCTGCCTTCATGGAACAATTATACTCTTCCTGATAAGAAAACCAGGACTCAACCATCATTTTTTTCCCCATTTTTCCCCCATTTTTTGCCCAGTACAGCCATTTTCTCTGATATGGGAATGGAGCCCAATTTGCAACAATCTTTACAAACAAATATTAACAGAAACATATTCCCAGAAGCTTAAACTGCAGGAAGCCTAAACTACAATTATGTTCAAGGTACGGCTATTTGCCTAGAGTTTCTAACATGTCTGCTTACTTTACTACTTGTCACCGAGTGCCATTAGAGGCAGTACTGCTTTAGCTAAACCCTACCTTGTGCAACCGAGCATTTCCTTACATGTTTAATGCTAAATCCATTGTAATGGCAATTTATCACTCTCAGTTTTCCTATATCACATCTGTGTCTTGCTTATCTTTTGACACAAGGTTTCGTGTAGCCCCAGGCTGGCTTCCAGATCAACAGCAGTCAGGGGTGATTTTGAACTCCAGGTCTACCTCATTTACTTCCCCAGTGCTGGGCTTGCAGCATGAGCCCCATATCCACAGCCATACTATAATGTAGTATTGCTCACAATGCCCAACATCCATGCAGACCTCCATAGTGGTGGGTCAACCCTGACACTGCTAGCGCCTCAGAATGAAAATGGTAGCCAGGGGAGGGGTTCCTATTTAACCAATATGTGTCTAAGTGTTTTAACAGTGTAACAACAATGTCTGCCCTGACTACCTCAACAATGGTGCCCTTATTTTTGGCAGTTTCGAGAAAAATATGGAGATGTGTTTACCTTGTACCTGGGATCAAAGCCGGTGGTCATGTTGTATGGGACAGAGGCCATAAGAGAGGCTCTGGTGGACCAAGCGGAGGCTTTCTCTGGCCGGATAACAATTGCTGTGCTTAAACCTATTTTCATGGACTATGGTAGGACGCTCAAAGTTTGGTACGAAGTGGGATGGAGAGTGGCCACAGACAGAGGAGAATCTGATAGAAGGGTGGGCAAGGGCTGGGGAGGGGAAGGATCCAGGTTTCTTTGAACTTCGTCTGTCCCCCTACATTTTTAGGTGTGATCTTTGCCAATGGGGAACGCTGGAAGGCCCTTCGGCGATTCTCTCTGGCCACCATGAGAGACTTTGGGATGGGAAAGCGGAGTGTAGAGGAGAGGATTCAGGAGGAGGCCCAATGCCTGGTAGAGGAGCTACGGAAATCTCAGGGTGAGTCCCAAATAATGTATATAGAGAAAGATGGTGACGCAAGTCATGAGTGCACATCCAAAGAAAGAAAAGAGATATACATGGGCAGAAAAAGAAACACCTGCGTGCGTACACACACACACACACACACACACACACACACACACACACACACACACACACACACACTGGGGAGTGGAAGAGATAGGAGAGAGAAATACAGAAAGATAGGGGAAGAAATGTGACATCCAGAACATGTAAGAACAACTCAGAAATATATATTGAGTCATTTGCATGCTGGCTACTTACCAGCAGGGAAATTCATGCCTGGGTTAATATTATGTGTCATTATGGCACAAATCTGTCCTCCCAATGCTCAGGGGCCGGAGACAGGGAGGGTCATACATTGAAAGCTAGTTTGGCTACATCATGAAATCTTGTTTCAAAGAGAAAATGAGATACATGCTTTTGTGCAAGCCCAGCACACATACAGTTTCTTTTCTTATCCTTCAAACCACAACCTTGACATGGTGTCACATGCTGTTTGTATTGGTATACTTGAATTTTAGGCAAAAGCTTAGAGGGTTGGTATACTTGACTTTTAGGCAGGAGCTTAGATGGTAACGGTCATCCTTGACTTCATGTGGTATTCAAGGCCATCTTGAATATGTTAAACAGTCTCAAAACATGGTGTATGTCCAAGTCAAGTGTTAGAAGTAAGGAACTGTGTTTTACCTTGTGGATATCTTCTGAATAGGACAACGAGCAAAGAGGCACTGTGGGTGATTTACTTTGTGAGAGTTATAGGCATTTCTGGGTACTTATAGAAACTCCATAACAGGACACTCTGTTGACAGAGTCTGTTTTTAGCAACTCAATTCTTCAGGCTGGTTTTTGCAATCTTCTAAGATTTCTCAGGCGACATGAGACATAGAGGCCAAAGAGAGTAGAAGGATATCAAGAGTTTATGAAGACAGAAGGAGAAATAGGTTGACATAGACCAAAAAGCTAGTATGGAGCTTGAGGGATCAAACAGAAGAGAAAACACAGTGGAGCAGGAACGTGGAGAATAGAGAGGGGAAGAAAGTAGGTAGTGTGTGAGAAAAGAGAAAGGAACTGACACACATCAGGGAAAGAACTGCAGAGCAATCAGGAACATTAGACAGGTGAGACCCTGAGAGAGTGGTAACAATGGCCCAATATTGCTGGACTGACAGCATCCCTCCCACTATGATGGCCCATGAAGAAACCTGCAATTCAAAGGCGGCAGATGCCAGATGCTGGTGGTTCTTGGAACACCACAGAGCCTAGAATCATAGAAGAAATAGAGGAAGACTCAGAGATGAGAGACTACTAAATCCATAAAACAAACCACTTGACCATTCTATGCACCATTCCTGAAAGGGGGATTTATGTATTGGATTATAGTCAGAATGCTGGCCTGGGAGGGGTTTCATGGTGGGGAGTAACTTTCACATGCTTTCCTTCTCACATTTATGGGTCTGTGTCCTGGTCCCAGTCATAAGTAGGTTTGCTAATTTGGAGAAGTTAGTGACTATCTCTGCATACTAATGTCATTGTACATTATGTGTAATATTGAGAAGAAATTAAATAAAATGGCTTGTACAATCTCTAGTGCAGGATCTGGTGCATCATATGTGAAAATAGGGTAGCAAATGTTGCCATTCTTTGAGTAGTGAGTGGTGGTGACAGCTGTATAGAAATAGTGACAAGGCCAAACGTTCCTCTTGATGCCATGTCTCCTGTCTTGCCTCTTCATCCTCCAGGAGCACCTCTGGATCCCAAGTTCCTCTTTCAGTGCATCACAGCCAATATCATCTGTTCCATTGTCTTTGGAGAGCGCTTTGACTACAAAGATGGCCAGTTCCTGCGCCTGCTGGACCTGTTCTATCAGACTTTCTCAATCATTAGCTCACTATCCACTCAGGTTAGTGGTTGGGGAGAGTATCATCTAAGGCAGAAGAAATGAGATTCTGTTCTGTTGGTGAAGACGGTCTGGAAGAAAGACAGAGAAAACATGAAGAGATAAGATTGAGAGCAGGAGGGAGAGATGTGGTTATATCTTTCTTGAACAAATCCTCTATATCTGGCTCCAGGTTTTATTACACAGACCAATTAAGAACTCCATTTACAGAGAAAAGTATGGGGCACAGGGCAGAGACAATATGGAGAGGCAAGTGGCCTTAGGCCTGGAAGGAGGAAAGAAAGGTGGAGATACCTGAATACAGAAATACAGACCCTTCCAGACATGAGAAAATGATAACATGGTGGATTGTGGCTGTTGCTAAATGGGTAGAAGACTTGTCTATCATGTTTGAATCATGAGGTCAATTCCTAGAACAAAATAAGCTGGATTATGTTTGGCACACATGTGAAATCCCAGCACACCCCAGATCAGTAATATCAAGGACATCTTTGTATAAATATTGAGTTTGAGTACAGTCTGAAAGACAAGAGACCCTGATTGAAAAATAAAATGAAAAACAAAATGATGGCTTCGGAAAGAGAGGTAGAAAATACAAGTTCTGGGGAAAGAATCGGAGAGAGAGAGAATGACAGCATGCTGTATGTATGTGTGCATGAGACTCGAAATGAAGGAACAAGAGATGAGCAAATAGCAGGAAGAGCAGAGGGTGGAAGGAGAGTGGATTCTCATGACATTTGGGAACCTAGGAACAAACACATCCTGCTTCTTGAGACCTGATAGCTCCAGGTGACCTCCTGGAACCTTCTTTCATGCAGATGTTTGAGTTCTTTTCTGGCTTCCTGAAGTACTTTCCTGGTTCCCATGTACAAGTTTGCAAAAACCTGCAGGAAATCCTTGACTACATTGGACACAGTGTGGAGAAGCACAGGCTAAACTTGGACCCCAGTAATCCAAGAGACTTCATTGATACCTACCTTCTACGCATGGAGAAGGTAAGTCCTGCGTGAATGAGAGAGTGGATGGGTAAAAGTAAAAGCTGAGGATGTGAGCAGAGGAAAAGATTGGGGGAGACAGATGATGGGAAGGAGAGACAGGAAATTGAGTGGAGGAGATGGACTAGAATCTAGAAAGTGAAGAATAGAAAGGGAGGAGAAAATGAAATAGGGACAAAGAAGGCTGAAGAAGAATCACAGTGCAAGGGACAATAAAATGAAAATGGTCTCAAAGGAAGAGGGAGTTTGATAGACAAAACATGATAAACTATTGAAGAGTAAAGTAGAGAGAGAAGACAGAACACACAGAGACCAAGATACATTTTCAAGGATTGAGAAATGTCAAAAAGTCTCTATAATGTGAGACAGAAGGACAGATCACAGGATGTGTTTATCTTCCTGTAAGGCTCCAGTCACCTCTGACCCTCCCTTCCCTCTCATATCTGGAACCAGGAGAAGTCCATCCCACACACGGAATTCCATCACAAGAACCTTGTGATCACCGTGCTGTCTCTCTTCTTTGCTGGCACCGAGACCAGCAGCACCACGCTCCGCTATGGCTTCCTGCTCATGCTCAAATACCCCCATGTCACAGGTGTGTCATTGGCAACCAGTGAGGGAGCTTCTAACTCCCTTTTGGCTTTGGAGTTTTGCGAAGATGAGAGACACATGTGCTTCTTACATCTGGAACGCAGAAGGCTATGGTCTACTTCTAAACTAAGACAGTGCTGTGGGTAGTGTGTGAATCAATACCCAGCTGACCCATTTTTACTGTCAATTAAAGTGTGATATTCCACCGATTCAACTTTCTTTTCCTCTTTAGTTACTTCCTTTTTTTCTTCCCTTCCATCTTTACATTCATCTATCAAAGCATCTCTTCATCCATCTACTTCTCCTATTTGCTCACCTGCCTGTATGTCCACTCATTTGTCATCCACCTATACCTTCATTCATTTTTTCCAACTATCTAAGCCATCTATCCTTCCAAATATCTAGTTACTCAACCACCCTTCTACCTATCCAACTATAAATTCTTGTTCATACACACACATCCCCCACACACCCACAATAAGCATCCATTCAACCATATTTCAATCCACTGACCAAATGATTCTTTAATCGCCCTGCAAGTCATTTCATTAATTTGTTTCAGTTAATCAACTTAGTCTTTCCTTTGGTCAGTAGAATTAAATAAATTATCTGTCATTGATTCATTCATATACTTATATGTCCTTTTATTAACATGTTTCATTCCTTTTTCCCTACACCAATTGGCCTTTGAATTCATCTTTCCTTTGTCAAAGATTCCTGCAGTTTGAATCATCTGTCGACTTAAAAGTTCAGTGTCTATTCATTTCATTAATTCATAAACCTGTCTACTTATTAATTGATTTATTCATTGATTTACTTATGTATTCCTTTTTAAGCTCATCTGTTGATACTCTCATTTACTAATTTACCTACTTCTTAGTTATATTTCTGAGGAAAGAGCCTCAAGTTCTTAACAAAAAATTCCATGTAAAGTTGTGGTATGTGCCTGAATGAGAGTGTGTCTGTGAGTGTGTGTGTGTGTGTGTGTGTGTGTGTGTGTGTGTGTGTGTGTCCTTGTATGTGCATTTGTGTATATGTGTGTATGCATGTGTTTATGTGTGCTTGAGTGTATTGTTAATGCATATGTGTGTGTATAAAGAGACAATTCATTCCCTTGCAAAGGTAAGAGTTTTTGCTGATTTTCTTCCTCACACTCTCATACCAATATGATTGCTTTAAATTATCCTTATGCAGTAGCCCTTTGCTGTATTTTTTCTCTTTTTTTTAAGTCCCTGATGAAATGTGGTTGAACCTCACAGAGGACAGATTTATATAGTTTTAAGCATGGGCACAGAGGATCAGTCGCTTAAGTTCAGGACAGTTTTGTACCCTCAAGTACATGGAGTTTTTTAGGAGAGTCTCGTTGCTGCCCTCTTTGCTGGGTTGTTGCTCATAGAATAACGTATCATTGCTACAAATCTGACCAAGTAGATCTTTTCTGTGCAGAAAAAGTCCAGAAGGAGATTGATCAGGTGATCGGTTCAAACCGCCTACCAACCCTTGACGACCGCACCAAAATGCCATACACTGAGGCTGTCATCCATGAAATTCAGAGATTTTCAGACCTTATCCCAATTGGTGTGCCACACAAAGTCACCAAAGACACTTTGTTCCGCGGGTACCTGCTCCCCAAGGTGAGACCGGCTGCCATTCCACATCTCTACTCCATGAGCTTCAAGCTTTCTCCTCCATCCTAGTACCAGCCTGTTGTTGATTCCCCAGAATTTCAGGTGTCTTATTGATTGATTGAATGTTTGAATATGTGAGTTAGGGAATGTTGACATCTTTGTATCTCATAATGTCTCCTAGGACACTGAAGTGTACCCCATCCTGAGCTCAGCTCTCCATGACCCACAGCACTTTGAACAACCAGATACCTTCAATCCTGACCACTTCCTGGATGCCAATGGGGCACTGAAGAAAAATGAAGCTTTTATGCCCTTCTCTATAGGTGAGACTCACCTGTGCTTCCTTTCCCTGACACTAGAGGGAAGGAACATACTCCAGGACACAGACTGGACTAGTTCCATATTTACTGAGTCTATTCCAGTTGATTTTTCTGAACAATTCCATTCACTGAACCTAAATTCCCATAAGGGACTCTTGAACTAAAGGTGTATCCTCATTGTGAGGACTTTGAGAAGTATTTAAAAACCTCTAAACCTGAGCACATTCATTTTCTTAATAAACAATGGCAATATCAACTGACATCATGTATGTACACTGCTATCAACAGGGTAAGGTCTTGATGAATGGGGAGACAGACTTTAGCTCTGAGCAATGGGGAGATGGGGCATGCCTTGACACACTTGCCCCTGTTGCATACTCTTGTTAAATTCTATGATACTTCAAAGTCACCAGCATTTATTTGAGCCAAGAATCCACTCATGATGGATAATATCCTGAACCAGAGAAAGGTCTGAATTACAGCAACTATCAGTGTGGACATGTGTTCTGTTTATACAACAGGGATATGGGCATTGAACACATAGCATGATTGGTGCCAGCTCTGCTTTTGCATTACTTGGTAATGTTGGAGTAGTTGGCAGCCTGGGATAAGTCAACTGCTCTTGGTGACTGAGATTAGTTATTCATTGGGAGACTATAATCTCAAGTTAGTGTGTAATTCATTTACCTTTTGCATTTGGGTAGTTTGTTACATGCAAAAGATGCCTTCAGCCATGTTTAATGAACTCTATGGGATGTAAACATAGAAGCTTGGTGTTCAGAATTCTTATCTTTTGGAGAAACAGGTGTTCTAGAAACGAATACTTAACCTTTTATTGTCCCCCTGAACCCATGTTCTCGGGCTAGGGGTGGAATCCTGGGCTGAGAGTGTGTTAAGCGAGTTATCTTTGAAAGAGCCCCCAACTCCTTGCTGTATTCTAGAAGACGTATTCCTGCTGAGCCTCTCTGCTCTCTGTCATCCCTAAACTGAGGACTGTGCACCAGGGGTTCTCCTGCTGAGAAAGGTCTCAGCTAAGAATAGTCTAGTCGTGAGTTTCCATGTCATTTCATTGACTCCTGGCTCTGTCCAGCATAGTAGTCTCCTTTCATATTTCAATTTCAGACATGTAGACATGTAAGGCATGAGACAAAAGTGAATTGTCACCATAACAGATGCAAGTTTAGAAAGGCAGGAATGTTGAGAAAAGGGGCAAAAGAAGAAGATGTCAAGGAATGCATGGCTAGATATATTTAGACAGAAAAGGAGGTGGGGTTAGGATGTTAGCTAGGAAGGTTAGAAAAAGCAAGCAGAAAAGAACTGATAAAAAGATACCTAGTGATGATAGGTACAGACCCAGGTTCAGGTCGACTGAAAGAAAGCAAGAAAACTGAGCAAACAAGCAATCCAAAAGGATACTAGAGCCAATGAGACTTGATAGTTTCTAAGTCTACAGCCCCAGGCATGGGGATATTATATTGAGAGTGAGATAAGCCATTAAAAGCTTCTCTAAAAACATCCAGGTCACAAAAGCCAGTTCTAGGAAAACCAGCTCAGAGAGATATCCCATGAATTTCTAAGCTCATGTCACCTAAATTCTGGAGATTCATTCCTAAAAGGATAGTGTGATTCCCCTATATACCCTTATACAGGCACAGTTTCCAAAGAACTGTATTACGGCACTGGGGTTACTGGGAAATCCCTCATCCACTTGGTGGCAGTTGCAGATTAAAAATCACTGAGGTACCCATGTGTCCAGGACCAGAGTGTATCCCTTCATGTGGGATGGGCCCAGGCACAGTACAGGAAGATTTGGAGGGCACTGCAGAGCCCCAGTTGAGGGCCCTACCCTGCCTGGGGAGTGGTGGGTGGATGGGGTGGAGGGTAGGTTGGGGGTGGGAGAGGAGGGATGGGGGTGAGGGGAGGGAAAGGGAGAAGGGGCTTACATGTGAAACAAGCTTGTTCCCTAACTTGAACTAATAAATAAATAAATAAATAAATAAATAAATAAATAAATAAAAAGAGTTTTTAAAAAGTGAAAAAAAATCACTGAGGTACAAGGCAGGTGGTGGGTTGAGTCTTTGCCTGAGCTTTCAGGCTGCCTTTGCTCTGTGGTCCTTGATGTCCAAGGTGACAAACCTCCAAAGCTCCTTATTTCCCTGAGAACCCAGTGGGTACCACAGATCATTTATCATGCCCTCTGCCCATCGTCAATTGTATATACAATTGTGGTTGTAAACAGTAGAAGGGAAGAACAGAGGGAAGGAGAGGAGAGATAGAAAAGACTCCCACACAGAGGTCTTGCTATGTAGTACAGGCTGCTCTGAACCCAGCATTTTCCTGTGTCAGTCTCCCAGTGGTTGCATTTACAGGCATGTGCCTTCATGTCTAGCTTATATAGGATTCATAACACAATCTAGTTGTTAATCTACAAGTCTTTCTAAACACTCTTTGGGCAGCCATTGTTAGGTACCAATCCAATCACATGGAAAAGGAGGAACACTAAAAAATGTTGCATAATGCTGGTGTACACATTCACATTTGGTTTCTATTATAAGTAGGTTCATACAGATCTGGAAGAAAGGATTCTGGTAACCTAACAAAATGCACAAATGTGTCAGAAGTGACCACGAGACATCCATCAACACCCATGTTACGAATTATTTATTTATTGTGTATATGGATATATTCATAGACATGTATGCTGTGGTGTTGGTGTGTGTGTGTGTGTGTGTGTGTGTGTGTGTGTGTGTGTGTGTGTGTGTGTGTTTATATCACAGGACAGCTTGTGGGAGTTGCTTCTCTCCTGTAACATGTGGGACCAGGGTATTGAACTCATGCCATCAGCATTGATAGTGGGTGGCTTTCTTTGCTGGGATGTGTCACTGGCCCTTGCACCAATTCTTTATGGTTTGGAAAATTTCTTACTACTCTCCTTGAAATTGCAGGTGATGGTCAAACACATCCGTTTTCATTGCAATTGGCAGAGTTCTTTTGTTTAGCAATGGTACAGTCCAATGTTTGTACATGCTCTGGGGCTCACATGACTCATTCTCTCTGCCCACAGGAAAGCGCATTTGTCTTGGAGAAGGCATCGCCCGCAACGAATTGTTCCTTTTCTTCACCACCCTCCTCCAGAACTTCTCTCTGTCCAGTCTCATGGCTCCCAAGGACATTGACCTCAGTCCCAAGGAGAATGGCTTTGGAAGAGTGCCCCCAGACTACCAGATTTGCTTCTTGGCCCGATAACTTGGCTGAGGTCGTGTCTCCAGTCCTGTTGAGAGTGGACCCTTCTTTCTTCCCCTGAGAGACCTGCTGGAAACAAGGCCCTAGATCACCGCTCACACTCTTCCATCTTACAGTCCCAATGTATCAGCTCCCAATGCTCTATAATCTAATCCAACGAACTCTGTATGTGATTTGAATCCTGCCTCTATAGATTTTCCTAAAATGTATGGTTCACAAAGCCAAATGACATGGCATGTGATCTTTGGTGTTTGTGTGTCTTTTATTTCAAACTATATTATCTAGGTTCCTGTGTTCTGCAGTCCACAGACGCACACATTCAAATGCTTTTTATCATGATCTTTCTTGGCAACAATGCACAACTACTTGCTTTAATGTGTGCTGACAGCCAGAAGGTGTGGTCAATAAATCCCTCATAGAATGCCCAGCAGCTTGGGTTGTAGTTGATGCAAGATACAGTCAAGTTAACACTGAAGAGCATCTATCACACTACCCAGTCTCCTGGACACCTCGTCATTGTTACCTGCGATTTCTCAATTGCCAGTTACCTTAAGTCCCTTCCAGAAGAGCTTCTTGCTGCAAATCCCATCCCATCCATGTCAGGTTTATGAGGGGACAACTTGTTTCTTTATTCCCTGCTCCACTATGAGAACCTGGAACAGCAGGTGGCTAGTGCCAAATGTTTAATATAATAGGAGTGTAACCAATAAGTAAACAAACAACTCAATAAAGTGACAAAACCCATTGTTCCTTAAACTTGCCCAATGTGTACTCAAACCTTCTCTGTCTCTCATCTCTTTCACACTTTTCTGATAACCAGAGTAAATCCCCATCCCCAAAGTGTCCAGGTTGACCCCAGTTCTATGAGTCATGTGCTCTTACTATCTTGATACCATTTGACAGGTGTCTGGAAGCCACCCTTTGAGCATTGAGCCATGAAACTTAGCTTCTAAACACCACACTGGTGGGACAGGCAGGTACTTATGGGAAGCATCATTTATTTAACACTATCACCTAGAAAGATGTGTCTGAGAAGCATTGGCTAATCAACAGGCAGCTCTTAATTCACCTCTGAGATATTAAATTTCCATTTGCCTCATCAAGCTCCCTGTAGCACGATAGGCAGAGTTACCAGGAGATTTACCCGGCATATCACCTTCCACCAACTACATAAATAAGACAACAGACAGAGCAGTCTGCCCTTCAAGCAAAAGAGGAATATGCAACATGCCAAGGAATACCATGGCAATCTGCCTTCTTCCGAATCTTGCTAGTCTGAACCCGGGGTTGCTTCAGCTCAAGGACTGTCCCTCTCCTGGACAATGGCTTCTGCCTTTCCTGGAGAACATTTTTCAAACAGACCCCATAAGCTTACTCAAATCCTTCCAGTGGGTGAAATGTGCAAGTAGTCATGGTGACGAGGCAAGAGTTGGGAGGAAGAAAGTAATGATTACAGGGATCAAGGAGTTGCAAATCCTTTGTTCAACGTGTTTGAAATTCTGCTCTTTCAGCCATGGTGTGGCACTAGAGAAGCTTCTAGTATTCTTTTGAGTAAGAACAGTGGGAAGGTCGGTAGTGGGAAGGTATGTAGGAAGATAGGTTCTGGTAAATGTACTGGGCTGTGCATCTTATAGGGGAACATTTGTGTGTGTGTGTGTGTAGTCTATGAAACTCCAAGTCCAAAGCTGTGAAATTCTCAGAATAGCTGGGAGCAGGGCCCCTGAGGAATGGTATTTGAGAGATGGTTACCTGAAACCACAGAACTCAAGTGTAGCTATTTTTCTAATGTGACCCAGGCATCATCAGGGAATTCAGCGAGAGGATTCACTATGGATAGCTTTTGAGGTCTCGGCCTTGACTCTGCAGCTGAGGAGAAAATAGGGAGATACTGTCACAATCTACATGGGATTACAGCATATTCTATTCCTGAGTGTATATATGAGGCACTATGGGAAGCCCTAGTGTGTCATGCAGAAGCTTTCTCTGGATAAAATTTATCATTTATCCCATCTTCCAGGAAAGCAGTGTGTGTGGGCATAGTATGTGTAGCTGCAGAAAGTAAAATAACATGAATCTCCATGAACTTCCTGTTTGTCACACCAGTCAAGTTTGCTCTTCAACAGTGGAAAGCCTTGGGAAGTTCTTGAGCATTTCCATCTGAGCACCATGAAGGGTTTTGGGATGGAGAAATGGAGTGTGGAGCAGTGAATCAGGAGGAAGATTGTGTTTGGTGGAGGAGCTTCAGAGTCTAGTCAATAAGTCCACAGTTCAGGGACACAGAGATGGAAAAAGGGCTGGTGAAATCCAGACTGAGAAATACAGAGACATGTTGTGATCCATTGCCTCTAGCCCATCCTATTGTTCCTATCCTTCTTCATAGGCCTGAGCACTGCACATTCTCGTATTTTATTCACCTTGGCCAGTTGGTGTCAGGCACAGGGTTTTGTGGTAAAGTATGGGCACCTGGGATATAGAGGTGAAGAGAAACAGCGGGAGGTTTAGAAATCTACTACAGGTTTTTTTTTAAATGAATGTGTAATGTCTTCTATATCCATCCTAAGGTTGTTCCATCCTAAGAAACTTTAGAACAGATGTCGTGGTTGACCTAGGAGGATCTTTAGAACTTCATGTTTGAGAAACACTTCCATAGACTTAATGTAGGCACTTCCATTAGCAATTTTGGGCTGGGGAGACAGCTCAGTAGAGAAGAGCACTTATTCCTGTAGGAGAATGAGATATAGCTCCCTGTATCCAAGCTGGAGAGCTTACAACTGCCAGTAACTACAGTTCCTGGGATCTGGGGCCCTCAACTAAGCAAGTTACATAGCAAAGAATGAAAAGAAGAGGAAAGAAAGAAAGCAAGTCGGGCAGGCTGGGCTTATGGTTGTGCTGGGGATAAAAACCATCTGCAGTGTAAACACAAGGATCTCCAGTATCCACATAAAAACTGTGCATGCACAAACCCCGGCACACACACACACACACACACACACACACACACACACACACACACACACACACACCACATACAAACATCATGCCCTATACATAACATACACTACTTAAGACAACATATACACACACCACACACATGACATGTACACACACCAAACACATACTAACCATACACATCACACACATACACAGCACAGACTACATAAACTCCCCACACATACCATACACATAGCACATACACACATGCCAAATACAACACATATACTCATACCACACATACACACACACACACACACACACACACACACACACAGCACAAATTCCACATATATAGAAACAGTGTGGCTTATAATGTGTCTTACAACTGACAAAGAAATTTTGTTTGCAAGCTTCCATTGACAGCATTCATTCTTACAAGTGATTTTCCATTTCACAAAGTAAATATTTTGTTAATTTTTGTAGTGTTCATAATGAAATTGCAATTAATGAATGCCTTTGTTATGCCCACAAAGTACATTACATGGAAAACCACTTTACAATTTAAGTCCTTTCAACATCCTTTAAGGGAGGGAATTTTCTCAGACTTCCACCATTGATTTGACATATTTCCTGAATGTCCAGTAGGGAACAAGGAAGACACTAAGTGTGGGATTTCACAAGTAAACCAAGGAGATACTCCATTCTAGATCCATTTTTGTTGCCATGATCAAATGCCCTGACAAACAGCAATGCGGTGCAGAAAGATTTTATTCTGCACACAATTTCAGGATTCAGCACTTAGTAGAGAGGAAATCAAGGAATTTCAAACATGTTCACATCACATTCACAGTCAATAGCAGGAAGAAACAAACACATGTACGCTTGCTTGCTTGCTTGTGCTTAGCTAACTTTCCCTAGTCTTATATAATCCAGGTCCCAAAACCAGGGAATGGTGTTGCCCACAGTGGCTGGATCTTACTACATCAATTAACAATCAAGGTACCCCAAACCCCAAAGAATGATCCAGTGTAGACCATCCCTCAAAGAGACACTTCCCAAGTGAGTTTGTCACTGAAACTGTTTATCTAAACAAACACAAAATCCCTACCACATCCCTGGGTCTTTGAAAATTTGATATGGAGATAAATAGAGAAAGGGTTGTTCTTTGTAAGCCAGGCAGTCCTAAAATGCTACTGCCTCACCCTCTTGATTGCTAGTATTGTAGGCCTAAACTAACTGACTGGGCTCAGCATGACATTAAACTTAACAGAATAGGTAAGAAGGCAGTACTGCACGCAATATTCCCCCTGTGTAAGAACCTGTTTTGCTGTCTCCAGAATCCTTTCTTCCCTCAGTTTCTCTTTAAGTTCAAAGAATTAGCCTACATGGGAGCTCCAGCACCAGGAGAACTCCAGAGGAGCTCAGACTGTCCACTCTCATCTTATCATCACTGCAATTACAACAGAGAAGACAACTAACTTAAACACAGAGAAAAGTTCATTTAAGATCAGTTTTGAAGGCACCACTGTAATCAGATAGACCCATTTCTGTGGACCCTCTGATGGACATGTTATACAGTAGTGGTAGGTGACATTTGGTGCAGCAAGTGGCTTACTTCATGAAAAGGGAAGCAAAAAGAAAGGTAGAGGCAGCGGTACCCAAAGCTTCTTCAAAAATAACCCCAGGACTAAGGGCATCTCACAAGGCTCCATTTCCAAGAAGTCCCACCATCTCAATTAGGGCCATGCAGAGGATCAAGTTAAAATATAAATCTATAGGGGACATTCAAGTTCCATTACCCATTTTTAAAAAAAAGAAAACCCTTACTGTCACATACCGAGTTGCTATTTCCCATGCCCACAATCAGCTTTGTGGAAGGCATTGGAATCTAGAGAAATTAAAAACTGGATTGGAGAGGCATCTCTCTTATTAAGAGTGTTTACTATGCAAGTATGAGAAACTGAGTTCAAATCCCCATCCTTCATGTACACATCTGGATATGATATGGCCCTGTGACCTATTACCCTAGCACTAGTAGGGGCAGCAGAAACAAGAACTTTGCTTTGGGCGTCTTCAATGACACAGGTTGAAAAGAATAATGTGGAGAATGATAGCTTCTGCATATGTGCACACATGCACATTCACACACACACACACACACACACACACACACACACAGAGTGCGCGCACGCACGCGCGCACGAGAGAGAGAGAGAGAGAGAGAGAGAGAGAGAGAGAGAGAGAGAGAGAGAGTTTGTTCAAAATTATTACCCTAACCTTTTGGTGCTGTCCTACCATGCTTTTCTGTGGAAACCTCAATAAATACATTTCTTTTCCCTTATGGTGCTGTGGATGGATTGAACCAAGGACCATGAGAATTCTGGAAAGGTGATCTGCCATTGAACCACAAACCCTACTCCTGTATAGGGAATTCTAGGCAGGTGTTCTACCAATTAACCATGCCCCCAGACCTTCACTGGAGGATTCTTGGCTGTATGCTACCACTGAGCCAAGCTCCAGCCCTTCAGTGGGGGATTCTAGGCAGGGATACCACACTGAACCATGCCCATGTTACAATAAATCTTTACTCCAAAGCCACCCAAGCTAGGCCACCACCAGGCGCTTTCTGCCAGTCCACCCGAGTTCCGCCCGACACCATCTTAAGGTCCCAAGTATCACACAGAGACTTATATTAGGTACAAATGCTGCTTGGCCAAAGGCTAGGATTTCTCATCTGCTAGCTCAGGGTTAATTATCAACCACAATCATAAGACTTATCTTATGGTGGACACCGGCAGAATGTGTCCTGTCTTCCTGGCGGTCACATGGCGACTCAGTAGAGAAGAAAGCAGAGAGCAGGAGGAAGAGGAAGAGCAAGAGCATGATTTCCTGTGAAGATAAAACCAAAACACTTCGCTTTCCTTTTGCAGGTTTCTATACAACTTATGAGATATACCTTGGTATGTTACCTGTTCTTCCTTATCAAGAGCTTTTTCTTTTTCGACTCAAATCTTGATCAACTTTGGTGGTGTCCAAATTTTTCCTTCTCCTGTAGAAACAAAGGCAAAACCCATTCCCCAATGTAACACATGTTCTGGTTTCCACAGAGGTCAACACATCTTTGAAGTACACCAGCTGATTCAGCTCTACAGTTTTTTCCGTAGTCCAGGGTCTTTCTGCAGCTGTTTGTCCTTTCTCATTAGCATTAAGAAAGTTTGGTGTTAATAACACATTATGTAGCCTATGTTTGGGGGTTTTGTTCCCCCTCCCTGTTTATGGAGCATTTCTTTTAGTGTTCTATTAGATCTCTCTACCACGGCTTGTCCTGTAGGATTGTGTGGTATACCAGTTATGTGTTTTATGTTATAATATTTGAAAAACTGTTCCAATTTAGTGGAGACATATTCTGGAGCATTGTCAGTTTTTATTTGTACAGGTATACCCATAACAGCCATCACCTCTAACAGATGTGTAATAACAGAATCAGCTTTTTCAGAGTTGAGAGCAGTAGCCCTTGAAACCCTGAAAATGTATCTATAGTATGATGCACATATTTCAAATTTCCAAATTCTGCAAAGTGAAAGGCATCCATCTGCCAACCCTCATTTCTCCGAATGCCCTTAGGATTACAGCCTGCTTGCAATGGAGCTTGATTATAAGAGGTACAGGTAGAACAGTTTCTCACTAATATTACCCAAAAATCCTGGCCTCAGGGATGACCTCTTAGAGAGGTGGATGTACAAATTTTAGGAATTGGAACTTTATCTAGAGTTGGACAGAGTGTTGATTGGGTGGTCTGCATTGGACTGGAAGGACAGAAAGGAAGTTTTGTGATACAGGCAGGAAGTGACATAGCAGGCAGACTCATATATAAACAACAATTAGAAGGAACTCATTCTCTTGCTCTTCCTCAGGCTTTCTCCTGCTACAGAGCCGCCATGTGATCCTGGGAAGAGGACGCCAGCGGAAGGTGTCCTCCATAAGTCTTACAAAATATATAGATTTATGATAATTAAGACTGAGCTAGCATATAAGAAATCCTAGGCAATTGGCCAGCATTGTAAATTAATATAAGTCTCTGTGTATGATTTGGGACTATAATGTCCCAGGTGGCCGGTGGAAAGCACCCACATGGCAGCAGGGCTCAGGTGGCTTTGGTGTAAAGAATTACCATAACATGCCCCAGTCCCTCAGTGGGGGATTCTAAGCAGATTGAGCCATACCCCAGCCCCTCACTTGGAGATTCGAGGCTGGTGTTCTAACACTGAGTCATGCCCCATCCCTTCACTGAGGGACTCTAGGCAGGAGCTCAACAGCTGAACCACACCCAAGCCCTTTACTGGCTATTCTAGGTGGGGTCTGTACCACTGAGCCACACACCAAAACTACTCATTGGTGAATTCTAAGCTGCTTCTCTAACACTGCATCTGGTTGCAGCATGTAACTGCAGGATTCTAGGCAGGGGCTCTACTACTGAGCCACAGTCCCTCACTGGGGGATTTTGTGCAGGGGCTCTACCAGTGAACCATGCCCAGCTGTTTGAAGGCATTGGTGCCTATTGATTTCACTAGACCCAAGATAAATGATAAATGAGTGTTTATTGGGGAACTCTTACACAGAAAAATATAATGAACCACAAGAGCGCTTTTGTGCCCTTCCCATGGGATCAGCTGACCCAAGAGAAAAGACCACACAACAGAAGTCATGCTTTAAACTTCCCTCTTTCTGTTTTTGTCCACCTGAAGCTATGCCCAAAGGGGTGTGGCCACCATAACAGGGTTACCAGCAAGACCACTACAATTCCCCATTTAGTCAAATAAAAAAGTTTTAAGCCTGATGCAAACACTATATGCAATGATAATAATTGTCAAGTATATTCCACAAAAATAAAAGGTAAATAAACACAAATTGAAACCTACTACCAGTGAGAGCAACACTAAGCAATAGATATATACTACATGTCCAATATCCGGGTAAAGGCGTGACAGAGATTACTGATAGCAGTCCTAATCTGGAAAGTCTAAGTCTTGTCTATCTAAGATATGAGAGGATATAGCAATAACTATCTAGTCTTAAACCTCATCAAAAACCTGAGAAGAAAAATAAAAATACTAGGGTAGGCAGGAAGTGCAGGTGTGTGACTTCCAAAAGGTGCAAGTGAAAGCCTGGTGGTGGTGTCACACACCTTTAATCCCAGCACTAAGGAGGCAGAGAAGGTGGATCTCTGTGAATTCGAGGCCAGCCTGGTCTACAGAGTGAGTTCCAGAACAGCCTCCAAAGCTAAAGAGAAACCCTGTCTTGAAAAAAAAAGAGATGCAAACAAAGACAGAAACAACAGGCTACCTGGAAGTCACCCAAGGTCACACAGTAACGTCAGGGCAACCAACACTGGCTGAGGCCTAAAGTATCAGAAGACTATCTTGAAAGCATGGAAATTGAAAAACTGTCTTACCCTGACTTGGCAAGGTTCAACAATGTTCTTTAAGTTTATCTCCTGCAAATCCAGTTAGGATAGCATGTCCAAGGTCGGTGGTGGAGGTAGGAGCAGTTCTTTGCCAAGGAGGCCAGTAGCCAAGAAGAGAATGAACTCTAGATGGAGTGTCATCAGTGCCCAGCATTCTCTCAGGAAGAGCTCGGTGCTGTCAGGAACAATTGTGTCTCATGTCAAGGGAGTACTAATTATTAAAACATTTAAATGCCTTGACTAGAGGTAGAACTGTAAAGTGCAAAATGAAAAAAATATCATAAATTGTATCAAAATACAAAATATATACATAAAGATAGTTTTACATTGTGTACAAGACATCGTAAACAGAGAGAAGACCCTACATAGTCAAAATACAAGAAACAAACAATATAAGTTACTTACAGCTAATAGTTGCTAAAATTAGTTCAGGAGAAGATATGTTAATATACCTATAATCTCATCCTAACCATACACTCCCTATCCATACCCTTAAACTTATCTAAAAGAGATACCCGAGTCTGACCATCACCTTCCATACCCATCCCCTCACAACTTAAAACCAACCCTAAGCAGGTGATAATCATTCCTTTTTAATGATGAGACAAAAAAAAACACCAAAATACCCTTAATGTCAACAGTAGTGAAAGGGGGCATTGTTTTTCTTAGGATTACTCCCTGCTGTAATGGGGCCACAGTTACACTATGAGATCCTGTAGGGGAAAAAAAAAACTAAGCAATGGAAAGTCTAGAGAGGACTAGCTGTAACATGTGTAGCTAGTCTCTGAGACACAGGAGATTCTAGACTGAAGCTCTTATCTGAAGATCTGGCCAGAGTGTTATAAGAAGGTGTATCTTCTCTAAAAGAATCTTTGTTCACGTAGGTGATATTTTTGGATATTGAGACTGTGTAAGCATATAATTCATTTAAAGATAGTGATGCTGACTGGGCAGTGGTACATACCTTTAATCCAGGCACTTGGGAGGCAGAGGCATGAAGATCTCAAAGTTCAAGGCCATTCTGTTTTATTCAGTAAGTTTCAGAACTGCCAAAAATACACAGAGAAAACTTGTCTCAAAAAGCAACAACAAGAATTGCAGCCTTGGCCCTGCACCCACTTGAAGAGGGGAGTGCCTGGGTCCCCAGCTAGAGTTCTCTACCCTTTAGGCTCTAATCCCATGGGGCAAGTTGCATGCCCCATCCACACTCACTGAAGCCCCAGAGACCTGGGGGCAGCTTCCTCATACCCCAAACCATCTGACACCACATCTGCTGCCATTTGATCCTTGAACCTGCCCCCACCTGGAGAGGTGAGTGACTGGGCCCCAGGCTGGAAGACACTACCCTCTAGGCCCTAATCAACTGGGGCATGTCCCCTACTCCATCCACTCCCACCAAAGACCCCAAGACCTGAGGGAATCATTCCCACACATCAACCCATCCAACATGGCATCTGCAACCATCTGAGCCTTGGTCCCATATACACTTGGAGTTGTCCTAGAGATGTATCACATTTAGCAGAATCAGAGGCCTGCCTCCACCTGAAGGAGGAGAGACCACCTAATCCACAGCCCCCACCTACAACAATAGGAGGAAGAGGGATCCCCTGAAGAACAGGCACCACTTGCACCCATTGGAGGCAAAGATGGGTGGACAATAGTATAAGAATACTTGAAACAACACAAAGAACAATATGACACCATCACCAGCCAGTCCTGAACATCCCAACACAGATGAAGTAGAAGAAAACGACCTTAAAAATAACTTTATGAAATTAATAGAGGCCCTAACAAGGAAATGATAAACTCCTTTAAAGAAACTGAGGAATGACAAAAAATGGAAGAAATCAACAAACTCCTTAAAGAAAACAAGAAAAAAGTAGAATATTTAAAGGAAGCAATCAAGAGTTCAAGGCTTGAAGACTGAAATACAGGAGATGAAGGAAACACAAACTAAGGGAATGTTGGCAATGGGAAATCTTGGTAAACGATCAGGAACTACAGATGCAAGCATAAGCAGCAGAACCCTAGAGATGAGAGAGAGGATCTCAGGTG
Source organism: Cricetulus griseus (assembly GCF_003668045.3). NCBI lineage: Eukaryota > Metazoa > Chordata > Mammalia > Rodentia > Cricetidae > Cricetulus > Cricetulus griseus. The sequence goes on along the minus strand of NC_048602.1, from coordinate 12,308,954 downwards.
TTGCAGATACATTGGTGGATATAGATACATTGACCAAAGAAAATGTTACATACAACAAATCCCTAACACAAAATATCCAGGAAATATGGGACACTGTAAAAAAGACCAAACCTAAGAATAATATGTATAGAAGAAGGTGAAGAAACCCAACTCAAAGGTGCAGAAAACATATTCAACAAAATAATGGAAGAAAACTTTCCCAACCTAAAGAAAGACATGACAATGAAAATACAAGAAACCTACAGAACACCAAATAGAGTAGACCACAAAAAGTCTCCTTGTCACATAATAATCAAAACAACAAACATACAGAATAAAGAAAGAATATTAAGAGCAGCAAAGGAAAAAGGTCAAGTAACATATAAAGGTAAACCTATGAGAATTACACCTGACTTTTCCATGGAAAATCTGAAAGCCAGAAGGTCCTGGATAGATATGGATAAGAAACCATGGATGCAAGCTTACACTCCTATACCCAGCAAAGCTTTCAATTACTATAGATGGAGAAAACAAGATATTCCATGACAAAACCAGAGTTAAAGAATACATGTCCACAAATCCAGCCCTATAGAAAGTACTGGAAGGAAAACTTCAACCCTAGCAAGATAGCTATACCTACACAAACATAGGCAATAGATAATCCCATATTACAAAATCCAAAAAGGAAACACAGAAAACAATACCACATCCACCATCAAATTCCAAAATAACATGAATTAACAATCACTTATCACTAATATCTCTTATAACAATGGTTTCAATTTGCCTGTGCAAAGCTAACAGAATGGACACAAAGGCAGAATCCATCCTTCTGGTACATTCAAGAAACACACATCAACTTCAAAGACAGACAGTACCTCAGAGTAAAAGGTTGGGAAAAGATTTTCCAATTGAATGGAACTAAAAAATGAGTTGTTGCAGATATTCAAATATCTACCAAAATAGACTTCAACTTAAAATCAACCAAAAGAGATGAAGAAGGACATTTCATATTCATACAGGAAAAATCCCTCAAGATGAAGTCTCAGTTGTGAATATCTATGCCCCAAATACCAAGGCACACCCATGTGTAAGAGAAAAATTAATAAAACTTAAATCACACACAAAACCCCACACACTAGTAATGGGGAACTTCAACACTGCACTCTCATTACTGTAAAGGTCTACCAGACAGACATTGAACAGAGAAATAAAGGAACTAACAGGAGGTATCATTCAATGGAGCTTCATAGACATCAATAGAACATTTCATTAAAAACAAAAATATATACCTTTCTTCTAGGCACCTGTGGAACATTTTCTAAAATTGATTATATACTCAACAGCAAAGCAAACTTCATCAGATACAAAAATTGGAATAACCCCTTGTAACTTATTGGATAACCATGAGTTAGAATTCAACAACAACACAAATTGCAGAAGTCCTACAAACTCATGGAAATGGAACAATATTCCATTGCATCATTACCCCTGGGTCAACGAAGAAATAGAGTAAAGAATTCTTTGAATACAAAGAAAATGAATACACAACATACCCAAAGTTACTGCACACTTTTAAAGAAGTGCTAGCAGGAAAGTTCTTCAATGTCATCCAATTGTAATTTTCTTGGGATTGTGTGTACCCAAATTTGATGTGTATATGGTCAGAATCACAGTTTCTTCTTGATGGATTATTTCCCTGTTTAGTAAAATGTGCCCTGTTATTATCTGTTCTTATTGTTTATGTTTCAAAGGTTATTTTGTCAGATATTGGAAGACTTATAACTGGTTCCAGTTGCTTGGAATGTTTTGTTCTACCCTTTCAGCCTAATATAGATTATGAGATGAGTTTCTTATATGGAAATACAGATCCTATTTACAATATAACCTATTAGCTTTTGTCTTCTGTTTGTTAATTGAGACCACAAATATTCAGTTATTATTGAAAGGCACGTGTTGACTCATATCATATTAATATTTTCATATTGTATGGTGCTTTCTTGGTTATTATTTGCTTAACAAATTCCCTAGCACTACTTGTTTTTATATTGTTTATTTGATTTTCCTGTAGCCACCTTCAGCCCCACAGTGTTCTTTTCCCCTTTTCTCTCCACTCTTCTCATCTGACAACAGGTTCTCGAACAGCTCATGCTGTGTCTGTATCTTGCTATGTAGCCAAGATGGCTTCAACAATTGCTCTTCCTTGCCTCTGTCTAACTAGTGATGAAATTGCAGGTGTCTTCCCACACCTGCCAGCATCTTTCATTTGAGTCTTTCTGCACTTTCTTTTTCTTATTCTGGGCTTGGAACCCAATGGCTTTGCACATGCATGGCAGGAGCTCTATTTCTGAGCTTCAAACAACCAAGCCTGCCTTTTTACTTTCTCAATTATCTCTGCAAATAGCCCTTGTTTAGATAAGTGATGCCTGTTTATATCTACAATGTTGGATGTTAGAGTTGAGAAAGCCTAAAAACAGTTGCTGATTCCTTTGAAAACACCAGTGATGAAAGAATCATAGTTCAATAAAGGGCATTTCAGCAACAACAAAGAGAGGAGGAGGGACAGGGGGCAAGGGGCAGGAATAGAGGTGAAAGGAGCAGGGTGGCTATCCTTAGGTAAAGTTCCAACTTTTTTGAGAATATGAAGGAGAAAAATGAATAGATAAAACTTGGACAGTGAAATTTTACTTGCTTTGTTTTAATTTCTAAGTTCGGGTAGAAATTGAGAAATGGTGAAATGTTGACAGAGTCCATTCTCCTTTGATCTTATTAATCATTAATGATTTGGTCCATGGTAGAAAGACTACTCTTTACTTTTCATTTAACAGATCCATACATGAAGGTTTCTATTTCTCACTAGAATAACTTTCCATTTTTTATGTCAAGTTTTATGCTTAATTCTGATAGCATCCATTCCTCTGATTTTTACCTCCCCAAAATGAGACCAAAATAAACAAATAAAAGATTGTACTATCTTTTCCACTTAAAATCACTTCTGCAGTTTTTGAGGGGGGACCTGCAGCATGGGGGAATTACAGATTTCCCTTTTCAAAATATAATATTATACTAAAATAATTAGACAAATATGAAAAGCTGCATGTGAACATGGGCCAAGATGGTATTTAAGTCAGATCTTTCCTATTTTTAATTCCTATGAATAAAAGTATTCTGTGGGCAATAGCATGTTGAAATTGTGTATTTTGTGGTGATCTCTTGATGTTTTCTCAATGGTCTGTGCAAATTATGCTTTCATCTAGATTTACATGATATTATCCAACAGTTCAATATTCCTGTATTTATCAAAAATCTGTTAGTGTTGTCCCTAATATCAGGTAAGATTTGCATAAAGTTTTCAAGATAATTTCAAGTATTCTATGAAATGTTTGGATGGCCATGGGCATTCTTCTTTAATCTATGTCTATCGTCTTCTATGGCTTTGTATCAGAATTACTATGTAGTGCATTTTTTATTATTTGGGAATTACTTACAATGTGTTTTGTTCAAGTCCACCCCTATTCCTCCCCCTGTAATTTCTTCCCTTTTTCTACTTCTGTTCTCTCACCATTTTTTTCCTTTGAAAAATCATTTGATGCCATTTAGTGCTACTAGTGTGTATATATGCATAGTGGAGCTACTGTGTCATGGATAGCCTCAAGGGCTACATCCTTAGAGACAATGAATTTTCCTGTCTTCCAGCAGACATCAATTGCCAATAGCCCCTCAGAGAGGGGAGGACCTTTGTGACTACCCGCTCTATTCTTTTTTTTTTTGGTTTTTCCGAGATAGGGTTTCTCTGTGTAGCTTTGGAGCCTATCCTGGCACTCTCTCTGGAGACCAGGCTGGCCTCGAACTCACAGAGATCAGCCTGCCTCTGCCTCCCAAGTGCTGGGATTACAGGTATGCGCCACCAACGCCCAGCTCTGCTCTGTCCTTGTCAGGTTCTTTTTTCTGGCTTGATCTTTGATCAGCCTTGTGGAAGCTCTCACTATTGTCTCCTCTGCCCCAATGTGTCAGAAAACACTGTCTCAACATGGTCATCCATAACCTTTGCCTCTTATGATCTTTTTACCCCATCTTCCATAAAGTTACCTGAGCCTGGAGAGGTATATGACATAGATGCCCATTAAAAGCTGAACTTGAGACAATTACCAGATAGAATCCATAGAAACTCAGCCAAGAACACTAACATTTGAATAAAGATACAGTCAGCAGAATGGGAAAAATCTTTACCATCTATATATCTGACAGTGATTTGGTATCTACAATGTACAAAGAACAAGAAAACTAAACAACAAGAAAACAAATAATCCAATGAAAAATTGGGATATGAAGAAAAATTACAACTTGGAACTTAGTGGAGAATTATCAAAAAAGAACTACAAATGCCTAGTTAACATTTTCAATAGTTTTAACTGTCACAGAAATTAAAATTAAAACTATAGTCAGAATGGCTAACATAAAAATGTCAACAAATGCTCACTGTGAATACAGAAAGGGGGAATACTTGGTTACTGTTGGTAAGAATGAAAATTTCTGCTGCTCTCATGATAGAAATCAGTGTGAAGAGGCCCCAAATGCTAAGAGGGGTTTACTGTACGGTCCTGCTATATGATTCTTGGCATATACCTATGTGTCTCTCCATCCTACTTAATAGACACTTATTAATTCATGTTCTTCTATTCACAATAGTCAGAAAATGGCAAGAAACTAGATTAAAGAGCCAGAAGACCATGAGGCCTGCTGCCAGATAGTGTCTTCAAGACATGACAGAGAAGCCATACACATGACATCTTAACAATGAGATTGCCTAAGTATAACCTGCATAATGGCAACATCATTTGACATAGATACAGAAAATGTCACAATAAATTACCCCTAGGTGAAAAGCTACAGACAATATGGCTACTGAGAGCTAGGGAATCTGCTCTGTTCAGGGAGGGAGAGCCCTTTCACATGTGTGGGGACTCCTGAAAAGGCACAAATGAGATGAAATACGAAATTCATTGAATTTTCCCAAAATCTCCCAACATTCGGTACTTAGGAACCATTTTATGCATGGAAATATCAAGGCATAAAAGTGTTTAAGACTTCAATCTTTGGTTACATTTATATTATGCCCTCTTAAAAACACCTAAATATGTTCTAAGTGCCTGCAACTATTGGTTGAACCCTTGACTTTGTTCAAGGTTTGAGCTAAGAAATTTACATTCAGCTCACCACAAGCCACAAACAATCCTGTTAAGATAATATATACTTGAACTCTCGACCTACAACTTTCAAGACTACAGGTGACCAAACTAGACACTCCATATGTGGCAGGCAATTGTAAAGTTTGGACTATCGGAGTGGCGCCTGGCAGTAGGATGATAATACAAACCTAGCACATGAGTTAGCTTGTTGGAGCCAATCCCCTATGGTAGGATGCCATGCTCAGTCTTAATGCATAGGAGAGAGGGGCTTCACCCTGACCAACCTATTCTGAAAGACTATGTTGGCTCCTATGGGAGCCCTTAAACATGAGGAGGAATGGACTGGGGGTAGGCTGGGGGGGGGAGATGAAGAAGGGTAGATTAATCCAATATATATTTTGAAAATCCCTTCACTACATAATTAAATTTAAGGACATGTTATTATGCAAAAGAGGTTCTTCTTTTGTTTCTACAGAAGATGAAAAGCTGTGGATTCTTTGCCCAGTGTTATGGTTTGATCAAGAAAGCCCCTGAAGCAGTGGCTGGGGTGATACAACATCCAAAGCAGCTGAGAAATGCTGCCTTATGGACCACTACAGCCAAGATTTGGCCAAGGATCTGGGTTTTCTCAGGATCCCCTTGGGATTGACAGTAGCCCCAAACAACAGGAAGCAGTTTTGAGAGAACTAAGCCCACATTCCCAAAATTGTTTAGAAATATTTTTTCATTTAAATGGAATTGGATAAAAATGGTTAATGATCACAGTCAATCTCTTTCTAAGGAAAAAAGGGGGTATATGAAATAGAAGTGAATACTTTCCATTGATATGGATTTTGCATTATTGATATAAAGTTAAGGTCTAGTTTGTTATATACATATTTCTATTCTTGTTCAGGTATTGTGTTCATATATCTCATTTAAATATGTACAGATTATAGTCATCCATAGTAGTCAAAACTTATAGTTATGTTAGGTTTTCTAGATTTAAAGAGATATATTTCAAGTGGATAGGCATTCTTTAAAACCTTTCAAAGACCTAGAGAATATGGCATTTAAAATGATGTATCAGGGTTTTTCATGACAAGAAGACACAACTGCTCCTAGCAGTACCAATTACATCAGAGAGGAAGGTGATCACTGAAGAAACTTGTGACAGAGTTTGCCTTCAATGTGGCAAAACTAGCCTCTCAGGCAAAGAACTGTCCTTGCCTCAACTACTGACAGTAAGCATGCTACCCAAACTGAGCAAGCAGGTTACAAAGGAAGTGATTGCTGAACTTCCCAAGAGACAGGATGGTCCTTTGGTTTCCTGCTTTACAAAAGAAAGCAACTGGAAAATTTTGCCAATACAAGACAGAAGAGATCTTCAAATTTCTTAATTCATTTAAAGGTCTGCCAGACACTATGGCCCATGGGCTGAAGATGTTTGATGGATGCACCAACATTACAGAGGAATTCTGGGTGGCTATCCAGATAGCAGGATGTCTCTGTAAATTCTAGAGTATATATATATATTATCCTTCTGGGCTCTTTGATGGAGTTGAAGACAGATAGTTATGGTTATGGTTTTTCTTAGTTGTGATATAAAACTTTAGACTCACAAAGACAGGATAGATGATAAAATATTTTTTTAAATTTTGCCAAATGTTAATGAACTAAATATTGTTAGCTATAGTTCTTGTTTGATAACTGTTTTATTATATATAATTTGGTATGTTAAAGGTGAAAGCTTCCTTTTTATTTAGACAGAGAAGAGGAAATGATGGGGAATGTCCTTCTATATGCTGTGAATATATGTTTTACTTATTGGTTGATGAATTATGCTGTTTCATCCAATGGACAGGCAGACTGTAGCCAGGCAGAAAGTATAGGCTGTGGTACCATACTGTGAGAATTCTGGGAGGAAGGACACAGAGTACATCATGACAGAGATGCCATGCTGTAGCTGAGGAATAAATATGCATGGGAGTTACCAGTAAGCCAAGACTATGTGGAGATACACAGATTAATAGAAATGGATTTGTAATTAAGAGAGAGCAAGCCAATAAGTAGCCTGAGCCATCAGCCAAAGTGTTTGTAATAAACATAACCCTCTGTGATTGGGGGGTGACTAAACGGCTATGGGACCAGGTGGGACATAAACTTCTATCTACAACATCCATGTGATCTTCTTCAGTTGTTCTCTACTTAATTGATTAGTTTGATTAATTAATTAACTAATTTATTTCATTTGAGACAAAGTCATTCACTGGACCTGTTGTTCCTTACTTAAGATAGGCTGTCTGACTCATCATTGAGATCTGTCTCCACTCCACATTCATGGCCAGGTTTCATGAAGTCGATAGGGATCCAAAACTAGTTCCTTCTGTTTATGAGGAAGTTACATTTCTAACTGATTTATTTTCCCAGAAACTCTTCCCAGATACTTTTCATTAACTTTTTAGTATATAAAATGATGTATTCCATTATGACATTCTCACACATAGCATACACACTCCTCTACTAACCTGCAACTCTCTGTAATGAGGACTAAACATGTGGTCTCATTTATGCTAAACTAGTGTCATACCACTGAACTTCAAGGCCATCACTGTTTATTGCCAGAGTCTAGGAATGTTAGTTTGAATGAGAATGACACCATAGGCTCATGTGTTTGAATGCTTCATCCCAAGTTGGTGAAACTGTTTGGGAAGACTTAGGAATTGTTGTCTTTGCAAGAGCCAGATGATTGGGTGGGTTTTGAGATTTCAAAAACCCAATATTCCCAGTTATCTCTCCATTTCTCTGACTCACGGTTATGGATAAGTATGTGAGCTTTCAAATACTGCTCCAAGGCCATGCCCGCCTACATGCTACAATACTCTCTGCCATGGTAGTTATGGAGTCCAAACATCTGGAATTATAAGCAAGCCCCAACACACTCTTTCTTCTGTAAGTTGTCTTTGTCTTGGTATGTATTCACAGCAATGAAAAAAATAACAAAGACATCAGGTAAGTGCTCTACCACTGTGGTACATCACCAACTCTTTTAAGGTTTTAATTGGACATAAGGTCTTGCTAAACTACTTAGTCGAGGGTTGATGCTTAATCACATCCTCACTGGAGATGAGAAGCATGGACACCAATTCCTATCCTGAAATCCCTACTTCTTAAAAAGACTTCACTTCTCTTTATTGGAGAGAGAGATGGAGTTAGACAGGGGAGACCTCATGCTTCTTGTGATGTTCAGCCAATGCCTATCTAATGTTGGCAGAGTAATACTCCAGTGTTTGAAGAGAAAATACAGGAAACCATGGTGATATCAGCCAAAAATCTGCACTTTTCTGACATTAGCAAAGTGCCACGATACACTTGAATGACACCAGGACCTTGGTCCTGTCAAGTGGTGTGATCTTACACTGAAATCAGGTCGTTTTCCATTTCTTTAAGGGATTTTCTCATATCCTCTTTGAGGACCTCTATCATTTTCATGAAGATGTTTTTAAGGTCATTCTCTTCTGCTTTATTTGTATTGTGATGTTCTGGTCTTGCTGGTGTATGGTTCCTAGTCTCTGGTGGTGTATTATTGGTTTTTCTGTTGTTGAATGTGCTTTTATATTGTCTTCTTCCAATCCTTTCTTCCTGTGGGTGTAGCAGGAGTCTCTGCCTCTCCTGATAGGTATGGAACCAAGGTTCCTTTCTGGTAGATGCAAACAGTTCCAATACTCTGATGTCTGTCCTCTTCTCGTAGATGGAGGCAGGACTGTTTCTGAGGCCTTAACAATCTCTGGGTATACTGGATCCTGCCAGCCGGGTTTGGACCTGTGAGCAGACCATGGCATCAGGTGTCCCCGAGCAGGGCAGCTCCAAGTTCTTTTTATGAGGTCACAGTCACCCCTATACACATACACAGAGCCTCAACAATGAAAAAGAATTACAGATCAGTTTCACTCAGAAACACAGATGCAACTGTATTCAATAACAACTCACAAATAGAATTCAGGGACACATCAAAAAGACCATCCAGTATGATATAATGGGCTTCATCCCAGAGATGCTGAGATACTTCAACAAGTGAAAATCTGTCAATGTAATCCACCATATAAACAAACTGAAAGAATCCATATAATCATTTCATTTGATGCTGGAAAAGCCTTTGAAAAAACTAGCACTACTTCACAATAAATGTCTTGGAGAGAGCATGTATACAAGAGACATATCTAATAAGGGCAATGCACAGCAAACCAACAGCCAACATCAAATTTAATGGAGAAAATCTCATAGCAATTCCACTAAAATCAGGGACAAGACAAGACTGTCCGTTCTCACCATATCTGCTTAATAGAGTACTTCAAGTTTTAGCTAGAGCAAAATAAAACCCAACAACAACTGAAGGAGATCAAGGGTATGTAAAATGGAATTGCAGATGATATGATTGTAAACATAATTGAGCCAAAAAGTTCTACCAGGAAACCCCTAGAGCTGATAAATAGCTTCAGTGAATTGTCTGGTTACAAAAGTAACTCAAAAGTCAGTGTCCTCCTATATACAAGTGAAAAATGGGATGAGCAAAAAATCAGGGCTGAAATATCCTTCACATTATCCACAAATATTAGAAAATATTTTAGTGTAACTCTGGCCAAGTGAGGTGGTTTGAGTAACATGGCCCCAAAAGGGAATGACACCATTAGGAGATGTGGCCTTATTGAATGATGTGTTTCACTCCCCTGATAATGAGATTGATAACTGTCTTATATGCCATCCTATATCCTTCATCCAGCAGCTAGTGGAAGTAGAAGCAGACACCCACAACTAATCACTGAACTGAACTGGAATCTAGTTGCAGAGCAGAACCAGTGATGAGCAAAGGGGTCCAGACCAGGCTGGTGAAACCCACAGAAACAGCTGACCTGGACATCGTGGAGCTCTTGGTCCCTAGACTGATAGCTGGGATACCAGCATGGGACTGATCCAGAGCCCAGGAACATGGGTTTCAGTGAGGAGACCTCAGAATTCTACGGGACCTTCTGTAGTAGTTCTGTACTTATCCCTAGCCTAGGTGTGGACTTTGGGAGCCCATTCCACAGAGACAAGCCCATCCCTGAGACAAGATATACAGGGGTGGGCATAGGCCCTATCCCAAAGGACATGATAGACTCTGATGACCCCCTATGAAAGGCCTCACCCTCCCTGGGGAGCAGAAAGGATATGTGATAGGTAGGGTTTCATTTGGGGGAGTAGAAGAGGAGGAGCGGGGAGAGTGAAGTGGGATTGACATGTAAAACAATCTTGTTTGTAATTCAAATAAAAAAGGAAAAAAATTGAGAAGTGCCAGGTGTGGTAGCACACGCCTGTACTCCCAGCAGTGGGGAGTCTGAGAGGACATCATGTACTACTATGCTGTACTACTATGGTTCAGAGTAAAAGTCAGGAAAGTCCAGTGATTTCAGGCCAGCATCTGTACTTTTCTGACCTTGGCAAGGTGCCACAATAGACTTGAATGGCACCAGGAACTTGGTCCTGTCAAGCAGCGTGATTTTGCACTGAAATTAGGTCATTTTTCCAAACAAGGATTCCCAGTGGGGGCCATGAAGTACCTTTCACAGTCCTCATACTTTGGGGGAGGCATATTGCCTTCATCTACTAAGAACCTATATCTAAGGCCCCACAGTGGAATAGAACTACAGTAGCCTGAGTTACACGGGGATTCCTTCCTCACTCAAGGAAGTATGCCAATGGGCATTGGATTTGATATCAAAAGACCACATACTCTTCCACTTTGCTCTTTCTGTTTTGTGCTTGGAGTTCAAGAGTTGAGCTTTCAGCCTCCTGCTACTGCCACAGCTCCTGCCACTAGTTCCCATGCCTCTCCACCACAATTGACTATTATTCCTCTGGACCTATAAGCCCAAATATACTTCTATTCATTGTCTTGCTCATGGTGTCTTGTCATGCAACAGAACAGTAACTAATACACACATGTTGCAACATGAATTTCCTCAGAGACCCCAAACATGTACTCAAAACATTACACACAGACGAATGTCTGAACAAAGCTAAGCAAGGCAGAAGCATCTGTCATAACTTACTAATCAAAATGATAGCAACATGAAGCCATCTATGAAGACAGAGGACACATGGGGAGAGCAGTGATTTTCAGGGAAGGTGAATAAAACAAGAGAAGGGGGTAATCTAAGGTGAGAAGAGAAGACAGCAAGACAAAGTCCTATGCAGACATCAGAAACACCAGGAACAGTCTGAACATCTAATGATAGTCTATGCTTGCACAGAAATTAACCAATAGAGAACCAGCCCTCCAGGATAAACTTCCTATTCAAAGCTCTGGGGGTAGAAGGGCAGTAATATTTGGCTTCAGGATAGAAGACCTAAACAGATGTTGTGTCTAGTGCTGTGCAAAGTTCCATTGGAATGGAACTCTGATCTTCCCTTCTTTCCCAAGATCCTGTGTTCCAGGGGTCTAACATAGACTCAGGGAGTTCCCCAAGGGTTCAGGACATCAAAAGATATCCTGGGGCCAACACCAAATATCCATACCTGAGTACATGTGTTAACTCTATGATCCTTTTGGGATTTCCATATTCTTCTCCCAAGTTATCCTCATCCACAGTCATTCTTGTCTCAAGATCGGCAACCCATAGCCCTGAAGTCTCCCTTTCTCAGTTTCTTAAATTCAGGATTCTTTTCAGTGAAAGATGCCCAGGGTTGGGTATGGTGGTGTAGGCCTGTAATCCCAGGACTCAGGAGACAGACACATGTGGATCTCTGTAGTCTACATATTGAGTTTCAGCCCCACAAGTACTGTATAGGGAGAACTTGACTCAAACAAGGAAGAAAACTGACTTTCAAATTCATAGCTATTTATCCTCTATCAAGCCAATGAAATATAGGATTCTTCTCTTCTAAGACCCCAATGTCACATCATTTTGGTCCCTTCCCAGGGGAATTCAGTCCACACCGAAAGCTCTGAAGAGACTCCAATATAATTGTAATGAAGGATTTGGTTCTGGCTACTGTCTACTGTCCCATTCCCCTGAAGTGCATAGACCAGGAGAACTTCCTCCTTAGATGTCAAAAATTCAGCCTGCTCCCTGTTAATCCCTCAAGGGGTCCTCCTCCTCCTCCTCCTCCTCCTCCTCCTCCTCCTCCTCCTCCTTCTCCTCCTCCTCCTCCTTCTCTTACTCCCCCTTAATTGTTAGCTATGTCCCAAACTAGGTGCATTGCAAACTAGGTTGGGGGATGGTCTGGACATGAAATCAGACAGTTGCATAATCAAGTCCAAAGGCCACCCTTCTACACCGGGTTGCATAAAAGCAAACCAATTCAGCCATCACCACCTGTCTGTCACCCTCATCACAACCATGCTGGCCTCTGGACTGCTCCTGGTGACTGTGCTGGCCTTCCTCGTCATCCTGGTCTTGATGTCTGTCTGGAAGCAGAGGGAACTCTCAGGGAAGATGCCTCCAGGACCCACCCCATTGCCCTTCATCGGGAACTACCTTCAGCTGAACACAGAGGAGATATACAACTCCCTCATGAAGGTGCTACTGGGACGGAGATCAGTAGAATGGGGGCACAGAGGGATGCCCAGTTTTGATTGAGGCTTTGTGATAGCGTACTGATCAGGTGGGAGAGTAATTTTAGGCCAGAGGAATTTTGAAGAATCAGCAAACAATTCCTAGGCAAGTGAGATCACACATTGGGATATCCCATCTGATAGCAGTTAGAACTCCAGACAAATGAATCCCAGACCTGACACCAGGTATATCTTCTCTCTTCTAACCTTTCTCATCCACCTCCATCAGATCAGGGAACGCTATGGTCCTGTGTTCACCGTCCACCTGGGTCCTCGCCGCAGAATTGTGATACTATGTGGACAGGAAGCTGTCAAGGAGGCTCTGGTAGATCATGCTTTGGAGTTCAGTGGGCGTGGTGAGAACGCCACCTTTGACTGGCTCTTCAAAGGCTACGGTGAGGGGACAAGATACAGAGGAATGTGACAGGGGACATTTAGTGGGCATCTGTTTCCTCAGACTCCTTCTCCACTTCTCCCCACATAGCTACTTTTTGTTGTGTCAGTTCTCTGATCCATTATGTTCTATTGTTCCTGTTTCTCTCAGCTTGGGTCACCTGATCACCCACTAACACCCATGACTACTCTTGTGCCTTGGGATCCATCTGTAAGAATCCTATGCCTCTAACAGGCTCTGATCCCTTCTCCCCATTCTCACCCCATCACTCTTAGCTTATTTGATTTCTCTGGAAGCTGTCTCTCTTCCTCTTCCTTGCTTTCTTCTTCCATTGTTGGGACACCACAGAAAATCTGTTTTCCAGCCCAGTCTTCCCTCAGCAATCTCACCTCCTCCGGGATCCTCTTTGTGTCTCTCTCCTTGGTTCCCTCTCTTCCTTTGCTCAATTATAAATCTTTCACAGCTGTATCTACCCCCTAATCTCCACAGTCTGCCTTGTCCTGCCTCTTCCATGTCTCCATTGCATTAGTCCACGTTACGTCTCCCTCTTCTTACTGTCCCCTGACTCTCTCTTTTTATCTGTAGTTTTGTGGAGCCATCCACGTGCATCTTTCTCCTCTTTAAGAACAGCTCAGGGGTGGTCAGTGGTCAGCCATGCACTTTTTTTTACTTCTCTCCACCCCTCCCCACATTCAACTTCCCAGGAGTTGCCTTCAGCCCCTGGGAGAGGTCCAAACCACTAAGGCGCTTCTCCATCGCCACGCTGAGGGACTTTGGCATGGGCAAGCGTGGCATCGAGGAGCGCATCCAAGAAGAGGCGGACTATCTCCTGGAGGCTTTACAGAAGACAAACGGTAAGCAGAGGCCCTCAAATTCTCAGGATGGACCAAGGGGAAGACACCCCATGAAAAACAACACTGTGATCCAGGATGAGAACCGAGATAAGGATCCTGTTCCCCGCTGTCGGGTATAGTGTCCAGATTTTGGTGAACACCACGCTGTAGCCATTGCTCCTTTTGGATTCTCTGATACAAACTATCTGATGCTATCACCCTGGTGATGTTTTTCCTAATTCCAACGCCTCCCTCTCCTTCCCCCTTCCTACCCACAGGTGCTCTCATTGACCCCACCTTCTACCTGAGCAGAACAGTCTCCAACGTCATGAGCTCCATCGTTTTCGGCAACCGCTTTGACTATGAGGACAAAGAGTTCCTGTCACTGCTGAAGATGATGACAGAAAGTTTCCAGTTCACAGCTTCATCCACTGGGCAGGTAACGTGTTCCAGCCTTGCCCTGACACCCCCAGACCACATCTGTCAGTTCATTCACTCACAAACTGGCAATCTCCTTCCAGCAGGTACCTTCTAATTAGCCGAGCAGTGATGCCAGTACAGATATCAATACACAGTTTATAGAGGATTGCCTAAAATCAGAGCCAGCAGTGTATACACACACACACACACACACACACAGAGAGAGAGAGAGAGAGAGAGAGAGAGAGAGAGAGAGAGAGAGAGAGAGAGAGAGCTGTCTCAGCTGGGCAGGCCTTACCACCTCAAATCATGTTACTCTCTAATACAAGGTTGCAAGAGGAAGGCTCGCTGAATACAGTGGCACCCTTCAGTCTCCTAGTGCCTGGTGCTGCAAAATCCAGGTGGCTAAAATCATATGTCCTCTGTAAAATGTTCAGAGTCAGCCTACTGGACTATGTAGATGAGTGTACCTTATGTAGTCAGGGAAATACCTAAACCCAACACATTGAAGGAAAATGTCTGCACAAAATATCCCTCAAACAACTCAGTTAAAGGTCTCCCAGCACAGATCACTCACACACCCAAGTAGGGCCCTCTGTGCAGCAGATAGAATAAGCATGAAGATAAACATGTGAATATCAGGATTACCTTAAAATACTTATTTTTCAATTTTGGGGGGCAAGCATATATTGTGTATTGAGTCTATTCACCCCCATATGCCCACATTCCTGTTATCAAAACTCCTACTCTTTCTTTAATCCTCTGTGTGCCCTCTGCTTCCTAGTGAGGGTGAGAAACATGCACGCACGCGCGTGCGCGCGCGCGCGCACATGCGCGCGCGCACACACACACACACACACACACACACACACACACATATATATATATATATATATATATATATATGTACACACATGGTTTAACACAAGCATACCACACACACACACACACACACACACACACACACACACACATACATGAGCTCTCTCTCTCTCTATGTCTGGTTAAATTTATTAATACAATTATCGCTAGTTGGGCCTATTTTCCTGGAAGTGCCATAACTTGGGGTTTTTTGGTTTTTAATGATGGGAAAATAATTCAGTTGTGTATATAGATCACACTTTCTTTCTTCACTACCTTTATGGAAACTCAGGTTGATTGTATAATTTAGCTTTGTGACTATCCAGCACTAATTTAATTTTGGTATTCCTGTTAGAATGCACAAATGCAAATTCCACTAGTATATGAACAGATGTCTCCAGCTGAAGTCACCCAAACACCTAAATATCTACATAGGAAACCCCTACCCAACAACCGGTGCCTCCTACTATAGTCTCACCTGAATTCCCCAAACCTGTGTTTGTTCCCAAATCCATCTCACTTAAAAAAATTGGGCAATAGCCCTCATGCTTAAACTATAAGAAAACTGGACAGGTGACATGGACATCCCTCCTCTTAAGACAGATGCCCCATCTGTTGGGTTTTGTCCATTGACAGCTGCCTTGCTTTCTCATTCTGTTCCTACCATCAGCTCTACGAGATGTTCTCTTCAGTGATGAAGCACCTGCCAGGGCCCCAGCAAAAGGCCTTTAAGGAGCTGCAGGGGCTGGAGGACTTCATAACCAAGAAGGTGGAACAGCATCAGAGCACCCTGGATTCTAATTCCCCAAGGGACTTCATTGACTCCTTCCTCATCCACATGCAGGCGGTAAAACCAGGAGACAGGGAGCATGATGGGAGGTTCAAAGCCATAGAGGATGAAATCAGGCTCACAGAGAAGGGAGTTCACAGGACCACTCATGGCTCCACTCATTATAATCATTGTTCAACAACAGTGTTCCGTACACTTGTCCCTTATCCTCAGGAGGTGTGTACAGGCTGAGGTAGCAGCCAGGGCACAGGGCTTCCATGTTCCAGGCACTGTTTGAAAAGATTAGTTTTATTTGCTTATTTAATACCCACAAATCTTGAGTGTGGTTGTGTTTCAGCTCCCATTTTCCAAATGAGGTTTCAGCCCTGTTAATGTAGGAGACCTGTGTGGTATCACGGCAGGAAGGGCATGCATTTTACCTCAGCAACTCAGGCTAGTACTTTCAGCTAACACAGCCATGGGCCTTGCCTGTCCTCATTTCCCTTTACATCTGAATGAACTGAGATTTACTGTGAGACCTTCTCCCATCTGTTTGGAACAGAGATTGTGTCATTGGTGGTTTGGAGATAGGATCTTGCTATGTATACCTGGACTGGCCTGAAACTTGCTGTGTAGGCTAGCCTAGCCTCAAACCCATGGTGGTCTCCTGGGTCTGCTTTCTGGAGGCCAGGATTTCCCAGTGTGTGGTATGTGGCCAGAATGGAAGTTCATGGTGTTTGAAGTACAAAGAATTGTGTGTTGGACACCCATATCACAGCTCATAACCGTAAGATTCCAGTCACAGTGGATTAGATGGCACCTGATGCCCTCTTCTGGTCTCTTACTGAGCACACATAATGCTCTAACACACATGCAGGCAAAACACACATACTCAGGAAAAATAAATTTTAAAAGCTCTGTGTCTATCTCAGAAAAATTGTCTCTGATTTTCACTGACTCCTTCCGTCATGGTGTCTCTGCCATTGTTTCTCAGAGTCTTTCACTAGCCTTATCCTCCTAAATATTTCTATCATTTAAAAACTGACAAATAAATTGTCATTAAATATCAGACAATTAACTAAGCCATGAGTGACAGAAGAGAACTGAATTAGGCCACAGGATCACTTCCAAAAGTCTGGAACCTGGAGAGAACCTGGAATGACCAGGATCCCTCTTTGCTTAAGTCTGAGCCAAAGAGAAGTGAATTCGGGGGATCTGACTCAATACAGAAGGGAACTAAGACCATAAGGAGTGGGTTGGACTTGAATACTTCCCTCCCTGCAGGAGAAGAAGAACCCCAATACAGAGTTTTACATGAAGAACTTGGTGTTGACTACACTAAACCTCTTCTTTGCTGGCACAGAGACCGTCAGCACAACCTTACGCTATGGCTTCCTGTTGCTCATGAAGCACCCAGATGTGGAGGGTGAGGCTGAAAGGGACAGGAAAGGGGAGGGAGTGATATTGATATCATAGATTCTAAACTAGCTTCACTGATCTGCCACAGTTTCCCCTACCTCTCTCAAGAAAACAGACTCTCAAATAACTATCCCCTACTCTGAGGAGACACAGAGTCAGTTGGTGGGCACTGTTCTCTAGTTGTTGAATCAACCGGTGTGTTGCTCATCAGAATTTCAAAGGATCCATTTTTCTATCCCCCAGACCCTGCCTGAATCTCCTTACTCACAATTTCCACATAATTCTGATATGATCCAGTTAACAAGAACTTCCTCCAACAATACCTATTTGTTGCATGTATTGAAAATGATTGATGATATCATACACTTTCTTATGACATCCATCCAGTTCTATGTTTTGTGCTATCATCCCTATGGTGAAATTCTTGGACTCCTAAACATATCTGTCTTTTTCCCAGCCAAAATCCATGAGGAGATCAACCAGGTGATTGGCAGGAACCGGCAGCCCAAATATGAGGACCGAATGAAGATGCCTTACACAGAGGCTGTGATCCATGAGATTCAGAGATTTGCAGACTTGATCCCCATGGGCTTGCCTCGAAGGGTCACCAAGGACACCAAGTTCCGGGACTTCCTTATTCCCAAGGTGCTGACTCACCTAGTCTATAATGATCTTCAGCATTCTTCAGGGGCCTGCAGGCACCCTAACTCAACCCTCTAATCCATATGAGCTAGCAGGACACTCAACCAAATCTACCTATCAAAACTTTCTCATTGGCAGGGCACTGAAGTGTTTCCTATGCTGGGCTCTGTGCTGAACGACCCCAAATTCTTCTCCAACCCCAAAGACTTCAACCCAAAGCATTTCCTTGATGACAATGGTCAGTTTAAGAAGAATGATGCATTCATACCCTTTTCCTTAGGTAAGAGATCATTTTCTAATGCTAGGCCACTACCCCAAACAACATAGGTATCTCATCCTTAGCTCCCCTCTGATGGAACTATCTTGGAAAATTCTCTTGTTTGAACACTCAGCCAATTGGCTGAAAGTGCCATAATTCCCAAGAACCATGTATCTGAACCCTGAGGAAGTGATGGTCAAACTTTAGAGATAGATGAGGGAAAATGAAAGCTCAAACTAAGGTAGAGGTCTTTCTCAGGTCACACAACCAATTCTTAGAAAGGATATAGCAGGTGTACATGGGTGGCCTTTACCTTTAATCCCAGTACTTAGGAGGCAGATGCAGGAGGATCTCTGTGAGTTCAAGGCCAGCCTGGTCTACAGAGTGAGTTCCAGGGCACCCAGGGCTACACAGAGAAACCCTGTCTGAAAAAACAATAAAGCAACAAAAATAAAACAAAGAGTGAAAGAGAGAGAGAGAGAGAGAGAGAGAGAGAGAGAGAGAGAAGGAAGGATGGAAGGAAGAAAAGAAAGAAAGAAAGAAAGAAAGAAAGAAAGAAAGAAAGGAAGGAAGGAAGGAAGGAAATTGAGGATGTGGCTACATGACAGCCATACTGGGAGAACCTCTTTAGGGAAGGGAATCCATGTTGCACATTGTTACATCCTGGTGTGAATCAACCCACCACAAGTACAAGGGAGACTCAGAGACTAGAGCCTTCTTTGAAGGCCTCTGCCCTTACTCTCATGGAAAATACAGAATACAGCCAGGGATTTGCTATGGGTTAAAGCAAGAACTGGCTTCCATCTTCATTCCTCTGTCTCCTCTCTTTAGGAAAACGGAACTGCTTTGGAGAAGGACTGGCTAGAATGGAGCTCTTTCTCTTCCTCACGAACATCCTGCAGAACTTCCACCTCAGATCCTCACAGGCACCCCGTGACATCGATGTGTCCCCTAAAATGGTGGGATTTGGCACGATTCCACCAAACTACACCATGAGTTTTTTGTCCCATTAAGCCATGGCTGGATAAGGGAAAAAGGAAGGATGGAGACCAGCTTAGTGGGGACATGTGTAAATTAGATGGAGTCATAGGGACAGGAGAAACAGAGGACATGAATAGACTTGCTGAAGAGAGACTGTCATTTCCAAGGCAGTGTGAGAGAAAGAGGAAATTTATACTATGTTGTGAATAATGATGATGATAATTATAATAATGATACTACTACTACTACTATTAATAATAATAATAAAATAATAATAATAATAATAGAGACAATAAGTATTGTCAAGTTTATGCCAAAGGGTCCAGTGATCTATCTAAATTCTTACAAATGCTTGGGAAAGGAAATGAGTTCATGTCCATTTTGATAGTGAGGCAATTCTTGACCTTATAATATTTCCCGAGTCCAAGTTTACTGATGTCTCACCCATTTCAAGAGCTTGCTACTGCTTGGATGAATATCTGTGTGCATTGGGCTCTGGAAGATTTTCAAATATTACCATATGTTGAGAGGCCAGTCTATTGCACCTCATCCTGTTCAGAGGTATCCCAGAGCTTCAGGTGGGTGGCCAACCTGGCTCTTCCATTTGACCCATCCACACTTTGGTCTGCTTTCACAGAATTGATTACCAGGGCAACATCACCCATGCCTTGCTCATTAAAGTCATTGTGTCTGACTCAGAATCCATCCAGAGAACTGGAATCAGGCTTCTTAATAACGTCTGTGGTGGATAAGGACAGTTTTAGAGATGGTCAGGAAAACTGGCCTGAGTGTGTGCTGATTCGAGGATGTGCATGTATGTGTGTGTTTCAGGGTGTCCTGGGAATACACATGACCACATCTTCTGCCACATGTTAGTTTCCAAAGGCCTAGTGGTTGCTTACAGATCTGGGATCAGAGCCAGTAAAGAGTGAATAGCTGAGAAATGCAATCTCAACAGTAGTGGATACACAATCTGGGTATCTTTTCTTATTTTTTTTCGATGTCAGTATCAGGCAGACCCAAGAAGGAGGAGGGTAATAGGACGTTGAGATGGTGTCCTTGGGAACTCCATTGCAAATTCTCCCTGGTGGCACATTTCAACCTACATGCTTCAGATTATTCCTGGGTGAGTGAAGGGAGGAAGGGGTTGGTGGAGATGACTCATTTGGATAAATGCTTAACAAGCAATCATGAGGACCTGAGTTTGTATCTCCAGTACCCAACAAAAGTTAGGCCTGCATGCACATGTTTGTCAGCCTAACCCAAAAGGGGGTGAAGGCAGCCCAGTCCAACCAAATCAAGTTCTCTGGATTTAATCAGAGAACCTGTCTCTAAAACAAAACAGAGTGATGATGGAGAAGACATACATTGTTGACCTCTGGACTCTACCAACAATGCAATATACCTGCATACATGTACAAAAGGGTACAAACACAGAGACAGGAAAGAGGGGCTAGCTCAATTTAACATTGATACACACCTTCAGGGGAAGGGACAGTGGCTATCAAGCCTTTGTCTGAAATGGAGTCAGGAAAAAGATCTAATTACCCCTGTAATGTTGGGAAAACAAATTTAAACTCATGTAGACATGATGCAGTTTGCTGAGGCAAGGTATATTGTATCCCACCTTATTTTGCTCAGTAGCATTAGAGTACATGTCATGATGCAGGGCATCTGGAACCTTCTTTAGGGTAAGCCGCATATCAGGGCCCAAAATTTCCAAATCACTTCATAAATATTAGGTTAACTAGAGTAACTCTGATGAACAAAGTGAAATGCAGCCAGAAATCAATAGCAAATCAAAACACAAAAGCCACAAGGATAAGTAAATTAAGAAATATCCTTGCTAAATATTTTGTCTCCCTGAAAAATAAAAGGTATAAACATTATGGGCTGGCAAGACTGTGCAAGAGCACAGACTGCTCTTGCAGAGCACTTGAATTGGGTTCCCAGCACCCATGTTTAGCAGCTCAAATCCACCTGTATTTCTAGTTTCAGGGGATCCAAACCCTCTTCTGGATTCCATGGGAACCTGCATGTTTATGCACATTCACACACAAATATTTATGATTTAAAAACAAGCCATATATAAATATGCATTAATGGAGTCCAATTGATTTTTTTGATTCATGTATAAATTATGCAATGGTTTTCTTCTTTACTCCACTCTGAGCTGTTCTGGAATGTACCATATTCTCATTAGCTTTCTTTGTCAAGCCTCTTCTTTGGGAAATAGAGAAAGAAAGGGGGATTTTCTTTTGTTTGTTTTATTGTTGCTTTCTTTTACTGGGGTTAAGATGGACAAATAGTAAAAGAGATAGGACATTCTTTTTAACTTAATTTTTTAAGATGATGGCATAATAACATCATTTTTATTTATTTAAATTCTTTAGTTACTACTCATATTTACATATCCATCACCCCATTCCTTCGCCCTCCTATCTTTCCATGTCCCCCACCAAACTCCCCAAACCAACCCCCATCCTTTCCCCAGGGATAGTGAGGTCCTCCACCAGGTACCTTCAAAGTCTGTCATATTATCTGGGGGAGGGCCTAGGTCCTCCTTGCTGTATCTTGGCTGCAATAATATCCCTCCATAGGGAATGGGCTCCCAAAGTCCGTTTGTGCTCTAGGGATAAAGACTGGCTCCACTGTTAGAGGACCCGTAGTCTGTCTTGGCCTCCTAGCTGGCACCCACATTCAAATGGCCTGGATTGGTTCAATGCAGTTTCCCCAGGTTTATGACTAGGGTCTCCATGCTATCAGTAGGTCAGGTCCACTGTTTCTGCAAGGCTCTCCAGCCAACATAAATTCAGCCACATTGAACCTCCTAGAAGAGAAGGTAAGTGATACCCTTGAACAAATTGGTACAGGAGACTGTGGGAAATTACCAATATGGAGCCAGGTAGAAATACAAAGGATTTTAATAGGGAAAAGCCTTTCTTACAGAGCAACCTAGCCAGCCGGTGGGCAGCAGTCTGCACAAGCCGAAAGTGAAAACGAAACCAGCCACCTGACTGCCCCTTACTCTACATCCCCTGATCACACCAGTGTGGTCAGGCACACCTGCAGCCAGCCCCTAAGCAGGTGTGGCTACAGCATCCTCTACTGGATACCACTTTCTGAACATAACACCAATGGCACAAACATTGAGATCAACAATTAATAAATGGGACCTCTTGAAACTGAGAAGTGCTTGTAAGGCAAAGGACACAGTCAGCAAGACAAAATACCAGCCCACAGAATGGGAAAAGATATTCACCAACCCCACATCTGACAGAGGGCTGATCACCAAAATATACAATGAACAAAAGAAGCTAGCCACCAAAACACCAAACAATGCAATTAAAAGTTGGAATGCAGAACTAAATAGAGAATTCTCAACAGAGGAATCCAAAATGGCTGAAAGACACTTGAGAAAGTGCTCAAAATCCTTAGCCATCAGGGAAATGCAACTCAAAACCACTCTGAGATACCATCTTACTTCTTTCAGAATGGCTAAATCAATCACACCTATGACAATCTATGCTGGAGAAGATGTGGAGAAAGAGGAACTCTCCTCCCTTACTGGTAGGAGTGCAAACTTGTACAACCACTTTGGAAATCTGTATGGTGGTTTCTCAGGGAAATGGGAATCAGTTTACCTCAAGATCCAGCAATTCCTCTCTTGGGCATATACCCAAAGAATGCACACTCATACAATAAGGATATATGCTCAACTATGTTCATAGTAGCATTATTTGTAATAGCCAGAACCTGGAAACAACCTCGATGTCCCTCAACTGAAGAATGGATAGAGAAACTGTTGTAAATTTACACAATGGAGTACTACTCACCGGGAACAATCAAATCTTGAAATGCACAGGCATTAGAAGAAGAAACCGTCCTGAGTGAGGTAGCCCAATCACAAAAAGATAAACATGTTATGTTCTCACTCATTTTTTATGTTTAGACATAGAGCAATGGATCACTATTTTACAATCCACACTGCCAGAGGAGCTAGGAAACAAGGAGAACCCCAAGAGGAGATTGCATAGTCCCTTGAAGAATGGGATGGGGGACAAGAGCCCCTGACCAAAGTGGGAGCCCAGGGGCGGGGAGAAGGAGATAGGAAGGGAAGAAGGGGAATGGGGAGGGGAACAAGAGGACTGAGACAGGGAAGGAATAGAGGAGGGCAAGAAAGGAGATGCCTTGATAGAGGGAGACAGTATAGGTTTGGAGAAAGGTCTGGCACAGGGAAAATGTTAGGGGATTCACAGGGATGACTCCAACTAAGAAGCCAGGCAGTGGTGGAGAGGATACTATTGATGCCCTTCCCCTATAATGAGGTTGATGTTTATCTTGGTTACCATTCATAGAGCCTTCATCCAGTTGCTGTTCAAAGCAGAAACAGGCACCCACAGCTAAGTCCTGAACCATACTACTGGAATTCAGTAGTGGAGAGGGAGGAGGGATGAGCAAAGGGCATTCTTGATGGACAGACAGTAAAAGAGAGAGGAAGGCTGTATATTATGCAAATAAAGACAGAAACTCAAAGGCGGGAAGGAAACTAGAGGTGGGAAGGGGGAGGGAAGAGAAACAAGGTTAATGAGGGTGTAAATATGGTCAGATACACAACATCATAGAAATGAATAGTCTTTTAAAACTAGCAACTATGGTAAATTGCCCCCACCTGCGGGGCACCACTGGAGCTCACACCCCGATGTGCTGCAGTCACCAAAGAACCTAGAACGATGGGGATAGAACAAGGAACCACAGTGAGACAGGTTTCTGATCAAGCTGCAAAATTTTATTTTTCACAGGGACCTTATATAGGGGTGCCAAGTGGGGAGCTTGGCAGGCAGGGAGAGGTTGTTTTAAGCCATTTACCTGATAACAAAACCGTGGGGGGATGCCTCTGTGCATGAGTCCTTGAGGGCGCAGGAGGTTACCAAGGTCTCAGGGTGAAGGTGTTAGTGGATTAGAAGGGGGGAAGGGTTGCTAGGTAACCTGACCATGAAATATATCTTTCCTTTTATAAGGTACTTTATGAGCCCAGACGTTATGTATCAGGGAGGAAAGGATTGAAGGCAGCTATTCTTTTAACATAAGGGGTTATGCTGGCAGCTTCTGCCCAAGTCTCTTACAGGTCCAAGGTTACTTTTGGCATGGCCCCCGACGTCTCCCCCTTTTTTGCTTTATTCAAAGGAGAAGGAGGCAGGGGCTCGATGTTACGGTGGTGAATAATACTAGTTAAAATAAGCCATTAAGCCAGATGGTGGTGGTGCACACTTCAATCCCAGCACTTAGCAGAGGCAGAGGCAGTAGGATCTCTGTGAGTTTGAGGCCAGTCTGGTCTACAGAATGATTTCCAGGACAGTCAGAGCTGTTACACAAAGAAACCCTGTCTTGCCTGGTGTTACAAACCTGACTGTGGATTTGTTGGAAGGCCCAAGTGCTTTATGGCATTGAGTTCAGTGAAAAAATGTTGAGTCATAGAAGGGAAGGTCATGTGTAACCTCAGACCCTCCCTCCCTTCTCATTTCATATGCCAGATGCTATCCTGTGGGCAACAGTGCTAGGGTTCCTTTTACCATCAGGTCCTGCTGCTGCTTCAGCCCCAAATAAACACATGGATGGTATATTAATTATAAAACTGTTAGTCGATAGCTAGGGCTCCTTATTGGCTAGCTCTATCTTAATTATTAACCCATAACTACTAATCTACATATTTCTACATGGCCTTATCTTACCAGGGAACCTCTGCAGTGTCCTATTCTCCCAGTCTTTACATGGCATTTCCCAAGGTCTCGCTCTGCCTCCCTTTCCTAGAATTCTCCTCATCTCCTAGCCCTGCTTGTGTTCCTGTCTCTATTGGATAAACAGTGTTTTATTCCACAACCAATAAAAGAAACATATGTACAGAAGAACCCCCCCATCAGGGCAACTTCCTCTGCCATGTGCTCCTAGGACATTCTGCCTTTGACGTAGACCCCAAAGCAAGAGGATGAAATATAAATTAAAATATCCAGATAAAAACAAGTGGATCTCTACTCTTGTTTCTACTTTTTTTTTTTGAGACAGGATCTCATATATCCATTGCTATCCTGGAAATAACAGAGCTCTAACTATATCTTCCTCCTATTATATTGATTGTGTCAAGTGTTTTGTTTGAGTAACTGAGAGCTGACTAACATAAACTTCTTGGCCTTTGACAAGGTAAAGAGCTTGTTAGACAAGCCTGACCACTCTAGTTTAATCTCTAGAATCCATGAAAAGATGGAAGACCATAGTCTTTACTTTTAATATTTCTTTTTATTTTTGTTCATGTGTATGCATGAGTGTGTTTGTGAGTGTATGACTCTGTGTGCAGGTGCTGATGGAGACCAGAAAAGGGTGTTGTGTCCCCTAGTCTGGAGTTGTTGGGGTCATGAGGTGTCTGATATGGGGGCTGCTAACCAAACTCTCATCTTCTGCAAGAGCAGCAAGCACTCCTAACCACTGAGACAACCTTCTAGATCCTTCATAATCTTCTTGATTACTATCTATTAAGTAATTCCCATTCATACTGTATCCTAGACACTTCATAAAACACTTTTAGATTCTGTATTGCTGTACACTGTGGGTTTTCTCAATCTCTTTAGTACTTGGTACAAAGGATGATCACCTCTGTCCCTCAGAATGGAGCTGTGCCAAAACTTGAGTCACGGCTTCACTGAGACCCTGTGTGCTGCTGGGGATCTGTCCTTCATATGTTGATTTCAGTTGAAATGCACACAGTAGCACTCTCTTCCCTATATACCTTTTAACTTCTCAATGCTTCAATTTCCCCCTCTCTCTTTCAATCTCTCCCTCCCTTACCTTGATTTCTCTTTCACACTATAACAAAACACTCAACTTATTTTCTTACACTCACACATCTGTACAAAATATTCTGACCTTAATCCTTAAAGGAAGAGGTAACTGTAGAAACCATCATCGTTTAAGGAGTATCACCTGCTTCCTCTTCCCGCAGGAGCTCATAATCTGGGCTATGACCTCACAGCTTTTGTCTCTGGAGGAGTCTATTTTGGAAGGATTCCAGGTACTCAGATGTCTTAATTATGAGCTCTCTCTGCTCCATGATGGAGACAGCAGGAAAGCTGGAGAAAGCAGAGTCCTGGGGGCCAGAATAAAGGGGCTATGGAGGCTGAGATCTGCACAAGACAGACTGAGGACCTACAGGAGAAGGAGAAGCAACTCAGGAGGATACCAGCTGAGGTCATGACCCAGAAGGGCCAGGATGGAAATAAGTAGGCAGAGACAGAAGCACCCAATTCCACTCTGGTCCCTGAAGTCAGGAATGGGGTCTGGACATCACTAACCTGTTTGAGTAAACCAGCGGTGCTTCTCTGACAGATGTGGAACCAGACTGCTAAGAGGTCACAAGATGTAAGATCTGTTGGGAACTAAGGTCCTTAAACAGCGAGGTGACAAATATTTGCCTGGTGTGGCCAGGCATTCACACCCTTCAGGCAACACTGGGCTGTGAAATCCAAGGAAACAACACTGGAAGCTTCTGTCTCTTGGGCTCTGATAGGAAGAACTTCTTCATCTTTGACCAGAAGAACTTCACAAGGAAAGGGCTCATGCCAAGCATGCTCAACCAAGATATTCTGGGAGAGGAATGGCCTCAGGATGGATCAAGTTAAGACTTTTCTGTATTGCATATGTCCTGACCATTTCCAGAGATATTTGACTTGCATGGAGAACCAAATGATGGGTACAGGTACTAACTATTGGCAGGGAGTCCATTCCCTGAGTCTGACTGCATCTTGCAGCAGTGCTTATGAGGTGTTGTGGTCTTATTAAATTATACATCAATCACATAGCTTATGTTGACACTCGGATGCCATGTGAGGAATCTCCTCCTCTACTTCTATGCATCTCAACTGAGGAAACATAGGCCTCTTGTCTGGCAGGTGAGCTAGGAGACTTCTACACCTGGACCAGGATCACAACCTATTTTGTGTCAGAGGTCAAAGGTCATTCTGCTCTTGTTTTGATCTTGATTTAGAAAGATCAAATTCAATTCTTCCATTTCAGATAAGTCTCTGTAAAACACATAGAGTTGTAGGAGGCATGTATGCCCCTGTCCTTACAAATAAGCACTAGGACATTAAACACAGAGGGTTGTGTCTTCAAAAGAGGAGAAATATGACCTGTTTTCTACCTGAAAAGATGGGAGTGGGAATGACTAATAGCCTGGTGACTTTTGCACTGTCTATATGGCCAAGTCACACTTTTTCCTCTAGATTTTTATCATAAGCTTGTTTATCTTGGGTTGTTTCCTCAGTTAATCCACAGAACCCATATTCATGGAAAATACCAATTGTATACTTTACCAGGATTTCTATGTAGTCAAATCATAAGCTTTGTTGTGAGGCTAGTTATCAACAGGAAATGTTTTTCCAAGTTGTGCTGTGTTTAAATGTGCCTAAAATAAACTAACCAGGGTCAGACTGTCAAAGTTTGAACCAACATCAGCTAGTGAATGGCACTGAACCAGGCATATTTCTTGCCTTTCACTGATTGACACTCTGCTGGCCTTGGTGTATACAGAGACATCCTCCACCACCCCACACCCCCACCGCAAAAGAGTGTCCTTGGAAACTAGTTTGGTGAGTTGGGAGTCAAGATGAAAAAGCCACTTCTCAGCTAGGGGTCTTCAAGAGGAAAAAGTCAGAATATTAGGCAAACAATCAGGACCCCAATCCGTTCACTATCCTAGGATGGATGGTCCCTCACTGTGCCTTAGAGCATGCAAAACTAGATTTCCTTTCTTCTTCTATGGAATAAGGAGCTACATTCTACTGATGTCAGGTAACAAGGCCCTGTAGACGAGGAAGCCCTTGTTCTGTCAGCATCAACAAATTCTTCCATACCACAGGCAGGATCAGCTGTTGTATGAGATATTCATGTCCTCTCAAGACTCCAGGTAGGTAAGGGCTGACACCCACAGACTGTCAGGTGCCAATAGAGCTGTGTGTGACTCTCACCAGTCTCCTCTGAGTGGATAAGCACTTGAATTCTTAAGTAGATATGAGGTTATTCAAAGTTTTATTTATTTTACTTCAGCCACTGTCAATTGTATTTCTTATCGAAAATGAACATCTAGACTGATTGTATCATCAAATTTTATTTTATTATAATTTCACACTATTAGCATCTCACTTTTTATTTTATTTATTTTTAATTTATTTTTCATTTGCATACCAACCCATTTTCCTCTCCCTCCCCTTTTCTACCCCTCCTCTCTTCCTTCCCACTCCACATTTATTCCTCAGAGGGGGTAAGGTGTTCCTTGAGGAGTCTACAAAGTCTGGCATACCAAGTTGAGGCAGTAACAATCCCCTCTCCTATATCAAGGCTGAGCAAGGCATTCCACCACAGTGAGTGAGCTCCAAAATGCCAGTTCATTTCCCTGGGATAGGTCCTGGTGACATTGCCATCCCCAAACAGATCAAATCATGTAACTGTCATCCCCATTCAGAGGATCTAGTTTGGTCTCATGCAGATTCTTCATTTGTCAGTCCATAGTCAATGGGCTCCCACTAGTTCTGATCAGCTGTGTCTGTGATTTTCCTCACCATCGTCTTGACCATCCCTTGTTCATGTGATCCCATATCCCTCTCTTTAACCAAACGCCAGAGCTCAACCCAGTGCTGGCTTTGGGTCATTGAATCTGCTACCAGCAGTTACTGGATGTAGGTTCTATGATGACAATTAAGGTAGTGACTAAACCTGAGAAAAGGGGAATGCCTGTTCTGACACCCTCCTATGATTGCTAGGAGTCTTACCAGGGCTCATCCTTGTGGATTCCTGAGTATTTCTTTAGCAACCCCATAATGGCTCCTTCTATTAAGATACCTTTTTCATTGCTCTGCCTCTCCAACACTTTCCCAACTCAGTCTTCTTGATCCCTCCCATTACTTCTGATATAGTGCAGTTTGTCTCCCCCAGGCATGTCCTGGACTAAATGCCCAATTCCAAATGAGAAGATACAGTGTAGAGAAGATACAGTGTAGAGATAAGTACAGCCAATTCTTTACTCTCCTGTGGATGTAGATCAGAACAAACACTCTTTATCACCCAGGAGTCACAAAGAATCACTTACTGTTTACTTGGAGGTGCATAATGGCCCATTCTGATCTCAAATCTGCAGATATGGTTCGTAAGGTGTAAATTCCAGTGTCTTTCTGGGTGACATTCTGGAGTAGCAGGGATCCATTGGTATATATTGTTGCTCTACCATAATATTTGTGTGCCAGCATGCTTGAATTAATCAGGATTGCATGGCTTGCTATCTTGAAGTGGTCTAGTGGAAGTACCCCTTTGTGCCAAGCAAAGCCTTGAAGCTTCTCTGGCAGATTACGAACCAGAAAAAGAACATTGTCTTCTTCAGCCACCATGGGTGGCACTAACTCAACTGTGGGTTTGGAGGGGGTGGCATGCTTCTTGAAGCCGAAAATTGGGGCTAGAAGGAAAGAGAAATAAGCCCATCAATAATGAATATTCTGCATTTGGCAGGAAGATGGGTCTCTGAGTCTTGAGTAGAACTGGTGTTTGGGTGAGGCTATGTCTATAGTACTTGGTAGAGGTCAGAAATATGACCTCCATACCCTCAGTGCCATTGAACATGTCATTTCCTTTGTATGGAACTTTCTCCTCATTTTTCTGTATAACTCACCCCTTACTACCCTCAGATCCATGTTCACAACCAGAGCACATGAAGGAATGTGCCTCTACTGGACTCTCCCTTGACAGAACCTGAGCCTTCACACTCTCACTTGTTTTGCAGTAGTCCCTTTGTGTTACCTTCTTGATGCCCTTGTCATGAGTCTTGCAATCCACTACTAAGACTTTCTGCCAGGGACCAGGATGATCTTTTTGGGAAAGTCCCATGCCTTTAAATGACTCAATGAGCAAATGAGTGAGTGAGAATGAATGAATGAATGAATGAATGAATGAATGCACACTTCATGTCATGTCACTGTATCTCCATGTATTAATTTACCAATTACAGTATTTTATACCCTAGTTTGATTTTATGTTTATTTTCTCTTTGTCAAAGTGGGTGCATGCCACAGAACCCATGTGCAGGAGGTCAGAAGGCAGTTTGTGTGACTCAGTTCTCTCCTTCCACTTTGTGGGATATGAGGATTGAACTTAGAGCCAACAGCAAGTACCCACTTCCATTGAGTCATCTCAATGGCCCACTGCAATTTGCTTTTCCTTTTGAATAGATGGGAAATTATTCTTCAGAATACAGTTCAGAATATAGCTGCCAAGTGGATTAACTTAATTTAAGAAAAATCAAACCTTTCCCCCTCTACATAACTGTTTCCTGCCTATCAAGAACTTGGTGCTGCTGAGCCTCTGATTCCTTTGTATCTTCTCCTCTACCCCAGAAAAGAGAAATTCCGAGTCTCCTCTCAGGCCCTTATCCTCTTCAGGAGTCTCTAGGCCACTTCTGGATGAACTGCCTCCCACACAGGGTAGGGAATGGTCAGGGAATGGCCTATGGACCTGTAGCAGGAGTTCCTGCCATTTTGTGTGTCATCTGCAAGGAGACGTGGAGGATGGCTTCATAGCCTCCACTGTCTGCTCTGTTCTCCCTTGCTGGTGAAAATATTAGCTACATCACTTCTCATAAGTCCTGCTGTCACTCCTCACTCTGATCTGAGTCTAGGACAGTGGTCTGGATCCAGGGCCACAGGAAGTCCCATGGTTTCCTCATCTTTTCCCAAACCCAGGTCTATGTTCATGGTAACAGCTCCAAGAGTCTGTGCTGAGGCCGACATTCTTGACTAAGTTACCCAGCACAGGTCCTCTCTGGAGTCAGATGAGGGAGACAAACTGATCTATGGCAGTTTGTCTCCACAGTTCATGTCCTGAAATAAATCCTCAAACCACAACATGAGGATACAACGTATAAAAAGATACATCCAGTTCAGGCTTGACAGTCCTGTGCATGTGCAATGAAATGAACCTTACCAGCACCAGAAAGTTACAAAGAATGACTTACCATGTACAAAAAATTCCACACGTGTTATTTCAGATCGCAAATGTGTATCGAGTGTTTGTAGGATGTAGTATCCTGAGTCCTTCCTGGTGACATTCTTGATCAGCAGAGATCCATTATTGAATACTGTCGCTCTGCCGCTGTGTGCAGTTCCGAGAGTACGTGAATTGGTAGCTATCTCATACCTTGCAATTTCACGGCTCTTGAGCGCCATAACTCCTGTGTACCAGGAAAAGGCTTGAACATTCTCAGGCAGATTATGTACAAAAAGAAGAACATTATCCCCTTCAGCAGAAATTGGCGGCACTGATTCAATGGTGAGCTGGGCAACAGTAGAAGGCAGCCAGAGGATTAAAAGGGAGGCTAGAAGGGAAGAGAGAAATCCATGAACATTTGGAATTCTGTATTTTATGAAAAGATGGAGCCTGTCTCCTGAAAAGACATGCTTATCACTCAGCCTAGCTAGGTGGGTGAGAGTGGAACCACCATACTTGGAGGGGGATGAGCTACATGAACTCTGCTCTCTCAGTGACCCTGAACCAGTTACTTTCTCTATATGGAACTCTCCCCTCAAGTATCTACAGGGCTCACCTCAGATTCCTGCTTATATTCAGTGTATATGGGCTGAGGTAATGTCTCCCCTCCCCTCTTTGACTATAGAACCTGGCTCCTCATTTCTTTTTCTTTGTTCTGTTCCCCCAGTTCTCTGACTATTGTTGTGGAATAATATTTTGTACACTGTGAAGATGTATAAGTAAAGTTGATTTAATAAGAAGTTGAATGGCCAATAACTAGACAGTATTTTCACGGCAGAGAGGATTCTGAGAAGTAGGTTGGAAACACAGAGAGTCAAGTCAACAGCCAGAGAGCAGGGGAAAAAGGAAAACAGCATGGGCATTGTAGAGTAAAACAAATAAAGCCACGAGGCCAAAAACACATTAATAAAAATGGGTTAATTTAAGTTATAAGAGATAGTTAGAAACAAGCCTAAGCTATCAGCTGAGCTTTCATGATTGTTTATTTTGGATCTGACTGCCTGGACAGAAAAATCTGACAAAATATAGCTGCTAATGTCTAGCCATGTATAGCCACATACAACTGAGAAAGTTTAAATAAAGGTCTAAACACACAAAACAGAGACAAAATGGGTTCCTAATCTCAAAGGCACGTATTCCAGATGCTGCTTGCATGCTTTATACACAAGAACTCCATGAGTTAAGCAATGTGGTAGGTTTAAGATTTTGCCCATGCATAGAGAAAAAGTTACAGATATGCAGTAAAGCAGGTTCAGATGGAAAAATCCTCTAAAGACATTACAGGATGCTTTACGATGCTCATAGTCTTAAGGAAAATGGGTATAGACAGTAATAGAAAAATATAGTTTAAAATGATAAAGTATTTGAAAAGAGAATCAGGCACTAGGGAAATGTCTGAAGATCTACAAAGATGACACCAGCTAACTATCACAGCATTGGAGGAGAGGCTACCTTAAATGCCCTCCCCTGATTATGAGACTGATGACTGACTTATATGCCATCCTATAGCCTTCATCCAGAAGCTGGTGGAAGTAGAAGCAGACACCCATAACTAATCACCGAACTGAACTGGAACCCAGATGCAGAGAAGGACCAGTGAAGAGCACAGAGGTCCAGACCAGGCTGGTGAAACCCACAGAAACAGCTGACCTGAACATTGGGGAGCTCTTGCTCCCCAGTCTGATAGCTGGAATACCAGCATGGGACGAATCCAGGCCCCGGAACATGGGTTTCTGTGAGGAAACCTCAGAAATCTATGGGACCTCCTATAGAAGCCCAGTATTTATCCCTAGCATAGGTGTGGACTTTGGGAGCCCATTCCACATAGAGGGACACTCCCTGAGCCAAGACACATGGGGGTGGGCCTAGGCCCTATCCCAAAGAATACGATAGACACTGATGACACCCTATGGAAGGCCTCACCATCCATGGGGAGCAGAAAAGATATGTGACAGATAAGGTTTTAGTTGGGGGGAGGGGAGAACGGGTGGGAGACGGGAACTGGGATTGTTATGTAAAACAATGCTGTTTCTAATTCAAATAAAAAATGTTGGAAAAAATAAGCCATGTAAGGCTAGAAAATATACAAGGAGTCTGGACCATCTATGGTGTCTTGTTAACTTTGAATTTTTAAAAAATATTAATGTGCAAAACATGCAATATCTGCTGAGAGACACTAGATTATGGAAACTACTAAGTGTGTGTGTGTGTGTATGTGTGTGAGTGTGTGTGTGAGTGTGTGTGAGTGTGTGTGTGTGAGTGTGTGTGTGTGAGAGTGTGTGTGTGAGAGTGTGTGTGTGGTGTGTGTGTGTGTGTGTGTGAGTGTGTGTGGTGTGTGTGTGTGTGTGTGTGTGTGTGTGTGTGTGTGTGTGTGTCTTAACTTCAAAATGGAAGTTGAACAATGTGTTATCTTGGAAGAGAGGTTATGCTTTGTTTCCATGGGAAACAAAAGGCTGTAAATTCCTTCCAGATTTATGGAGATCATATTTGGCTGCAAGAGACCTCCTGAATACTTTGGCTATAGACATGGGGGGAGGAACCCCAAAAATGCTATAGGACAGGCGACATGTAAACTGAACCCTTGACCTGGGAACAGCTCTGAGATGAGAGGAGGCATGATTAGTCTTGTTGACTACAGAGCCCTCGTGACTTACTATTGTGTGTCATCCCTTCATAAGGCGTGGATAGAAATGTACATTACAGTTTCACTATATAGTCCAAAGAGACTTATAATGTTGACAGATGCCTTTTACCTGCTCAAACATAAAACAAAAATTCACCTTTAACTGAGGGGTGCATATCGCAAATTCCAACATTGTGTTAATGCAGACATGTATGCTATCTTTGAAATTTTAAGTGATTTTAGAACAATGGGAGCAGATATCAGTGAAAAGGGGGTGATCCAGCATCTCAGATTGTCTCTGTTTTCATTTTATCAGAGTTCTGAATCCAGAACAGCTTCAAGACTGTTGGATGAGATGCTTCACCCTCACAGACTACTCCAGCCAGGATTTCAGATAATCCTTGCACTTTCCCTTTTCACAAAGAATGGACAACAAATAATATAGATAACTATCCCAGGTCTCGATCATTATCCCAATTTTCCCAGGGTCTACTAAATATCCCAGTGTCCCAAGAAAACAAGAAACAGTCCTTCATGTTTACCTTTTTCCTTCATGTTTACCTTTTTCTTGACCATGACCAATAACACCTTGCGTCCAACCCTCCTAAATGATAACAATTATCTGTAACTCATCAAATAACCAAAAGCCATCCACAACATATCTTAGGAATGTGGATATCATATTCTCTAGACTGTTTCCTGTTTTCTTGGGACACTGGGATATTTAGTAGACCCTGGGAAAATTGGGATAATGATCAAGACCTGGGATAGTTCCTGTCATTTATTTTAGTTTGGAAGTTGCTTGCTGTGCACTTACTATTTCCTAAGCTAATATTGTATTTTTTCTGGGGTTGGTCTTTGATGGAGTTGAGGAATATATAGTCATAGTTTTCCCTACTTATAGAAGTCAAATTATGTATAGAGATTTGGACTCATCCAGACAGAAAAAAAAAGAGTATGTTCTCCAATTTGTCAAACACAAATGGACTAGACATTGTAAATATAATCCTTACCTGATAACTGTGATTGTTGTTTATAGTTTTATTATGTTGGAGTTAAGAGCTTTTGTTTATATTTAGACAAAGGGGAGAAATGTTGTGGAATGATCTTTTTGTACACTGAAGATTTGTCACTTGGATTGGTTTAATAAAAAGATGAACAGCCAATATCTGGGCAAAATTTTAGGGATAAAGAGGACACTAGGAAGAAGGAGGGTGGAGATGTGAAGAGTTGACAACCAAAGATTGTCAGGAAAACAGCATGGATAGTATAAAGTTAAGTTATAAATCCATGAGGCAGAAAACAAATTAACAGAAGTGAGTTAATTGAAGTTATAAGAACTAGTTAAAAGTGATCCTAAGCTATCAGCTAAGCTTTCATAATTAATAATAAGTCTCCCTGATATTTATTTGAGATCTGGCTTCTGGAACAGAAACATCAACCTACAGACTACCCTAGACAATCTTGCAGATGTGTCTATCAGCCCACTAGACCAGGTCTTTATGAGCACTAAGATAAGACAGACATGTTTGGAGGGCCCTGATGCATGATAAAAGCTTTGGATGAATGGGTGAATTCATGTCCCAGGACGTTTGGCAGCCAGCACCATTACCATTGAGTCATCTCAATTTGATAGCCACCCTGTCATGGTTGGGGTCCTCAGTACTCAAGATATAGTTGTCAATGTGATTAAATCAGAGTAGAGAACAATGGGGCCTTTTCTCAATTTTACTATCTCATAGAATTGAGAATTTTTCTGATGCAGAATGTCTGCCCCTGTCTCTGTTCTTTTCCCTCAAACTGAAAATAGAAACCCTGAGTCCTTCCTCAAGACATTGTCTTCTTTGGGAGATTTCACCCAGGTTCTAAGCTGCCTCTCCCCCCCACACACATTCAGAGAGTGGCCTCCTCACCTGTGAGCGGGAACCCCTGCCAGAAAGAGCAAGGTATACAGGGAAGTGCGGTGGAGTCCATCAGGGCTCCTGTTGCCTGCTCTGTGCTCCAGCACTGCTCCCTCGCTCTGCCGTCTTGGTGTCAGCACTACTGTCCTTCCTTCCTTTTACCTGAGACTTCTCCCAGGTAGGAACACCTCCTAGAATCACATTGGCCGTGGACAATGACTGTGTGCATGACACAACAGCTCATTTCCCTCTTTCTTCTGTTCTCTATCTTTCTTCCCTTTCCTCTCTTTCCATTTCAGTCCTGCAGACTGCACAGTGAGCAATAGAGCTGATAAGTCTCTACATTCTCCAACAGAACAACACTCCATAAATGATCTTTGCCATGTCCTTGGCCTTGGGTCAGCATCAAAGAGAGAGGACCCCCTCCAGTGCTTTCTATTTTTTCCTTTTTGACATAGAAACCCAGCTAAGTGCCTGGTTATCTCTGTGTGCTCTGGAAAGGCAGGATTTACTTCCAGCAGGAATGTGACAAATATCTCCATAAGGGGGTAGAAGGGGACCTGCTTACTGATACCTGTGAAAGGGAATTCAACTACCACCATTCATTTCACCTGTCAGGGGCAGAAGACCAGGATCAATTGTGTCAGGAGTTTCATGTTCTGGATGTGTGGGAGGAGGTCACCTGTGTGTCCTAGGTAAGAGGACTGTGAGCTTCATCATTATATGAACGGTCTTGCTTCTTGCTTTGGCTAATCTGTACTTCAGATCTGCCCACATTCCCCTTGGTTCCTCTGAAATGCCTGTATTATTCCTGGAAAGTCTGAATTTACCCCATGAGAAATGACAGGACACAGGGATTACACGAGGTCTCCTGGCAGAACAATATGCTCAGAGACACAAAAAGTAGCCAGTAGGACAGAGAAGGCTTATGAAAGCAACCTCTGGGACTTTGGGGATGGAGATGAAAACCTAGTTGCAATTAAAGTCCATATCTCATGGAAATAGTTTCCTGAGTGTTGATTACGTGTCTGGATCTCATCCCTTTGAGAGCATTAGGGTACCTGAAGTACGCGTCTGAGGCTACAATAGGAATGGTGATCAGTCTCAAATGCCATGAGCTGACCTGGGCACAGGTTCATTGTGGAGACAATCACATTGTTTACCATGGCTCTCTAGACATCCTTATTCCACCTAGTTGCTGGTGAGTCTAGGGGTATTTGGAGATTTTTCTTGTAACTCTTAGTCCACAGGCAGAAGTTGAATACATATAATGTATGGAAATCCATAGACAGAGCCATTTACTTTCAAGTTTTCAAAGAAAATCCTGGGACTTTCTCTTGAAATCTAAGGGACAACATGCTTTTGTGAAGGCCACTCCTGCTTTGGTAAATCTATATTTTGTGCCTACATCCTTGGATCAGTTTGCCCACATGGTTCTGGGGAATTTGCACATGAAGATAAAAACCACTCGGGGAACCAAATGAATATGCTTTGTAGTCTTCCCAGAAAATACTTCATTCTAACTTTACTTCTACTGTTGTTGATAAATGCTCTGACCAAAAGAAGCTTGCTGGAACAAATAATTTACAGACCTGACTCAAGTCAAATCCATCATTGAGGAAAGTCAAGGTAGACACTCACAATAGAAACCTGGAGGTAGTTACTGAGGAAAGCTGCTTTCATTGTCATTTGCTGTTGTTCTCTCTCTCTCTCTCTCTCTCTCTCTCTCTCTCTCTCTCTCTCTCTCTTTATCTGTGTGCGTGCTTGTGTGTGTGTGTGTGTGTGTGTGTGTGTGTGTGTGTGTGTGTGTGTGTGTGTGTGTGCCCTCCCCAAGTATTACTGGTGCCTGCAGAAGTTAGAATGACATGTTGTATACTTTGCACATGGAGTTACAGATGCTTGTTAGCTTCCATATGTGTGTTAGGAACTGAACTTGGGTCCTATAAAAGAGTGTCCAGTGCTCTTGACCAGGGAGAAGTCTCTCCTGCCCATTCCAGTGAATCTGACTTGTAGAAGGTAGAGATGAAGAACTTGTAAAAACTACAGCTGATGGGTCCAGGGTTGTTCATCAGATCTGGGTTAGGGTTTTTGGATGCTTTATCCAAACCCAGTATGTGAGGCAAATTCCTGCAATGGCTGGGATTTAAGAACAATGAGAACTGGATATTGAAAACAATGAGGTATGATGAGAGACAGATTCTAAAATTTTTAGATGCAGCATCTATTGGTTAGGGACAAAGCAAAGTCCTATCTTTTACCCTTCCAGGGGAAGTGACAGCGGCACACCAGAAATTACATGATTTTTTTGTCCAGTAAGGGGGTTATAGAGTCCTGGAATTCTGCAGAAATTCTTCAGAGGAAGTTGTCTTAGTTTTAGAGTCAAAGCTAAATGTCATTTTTTTATTCCTAGACCAGATGTCCCCTCAGCTGTAGATGACCAAGATTAAAATCTCTGAAAAACAGCTCCTCCCTGCTCCACAGTCATCCCTCAGGGTAGAGACACTGGATACGTGACTAGAAACAGATAGTTTGTGCTTCACATCTGCCACAAATGACCTCTGTGAGCTTAAACAGACAGAGTCCTGTGTTAGATTCAGGATCTATTGGAAGAGACAAAGCAAAGCCCTGTCCTAAATGTTCCAAGACTTGAGAAAGTTGAACACCAGAAAACATGATTTAATGTCTAGTAGCTGGACTGGGGAGTCCCAGAATTCAGCAAAACATTTGCCAGAGGCAGGATGTTTTTCTGTATCATGGTTTCCAAAATATAGGACACATGGTTAATGAATATAGGACACTGCCTATGATGTAGCCTTAAATGTGAACAGGGACCTACACTAGGACAGGACAATTGTCTAGATCATCAGTGTCTGTCACTATTTGTGTGAGGGAGAGATGTCTCTAGACATGAGGTTTCAGGAGGACCCAGGTTCTCTATTCTGCCCCCTTGGGACCCTGACATTCCTGTGAAGTATCATAAGCCCATCAGAACAGTTGGATAATGACATAGGCACTTGTAAAGCTATGCTCTCCATGCTGAAACTCATAAGGAGATTCCCATATGACCTAGCCTAACTGTGGCTCTCATGACAGTGTACTGACTGGTTCCATGATCTAGGAGATTCAGGCAGCTGATAAATCATTTCTTCTCTGTTAGCTCTAACAGGTCAGATTCCAACTCTGCCCACACTTTACCAGGTAGGTCACTGTGAGTCAGGAGTCTAGGACTATGATCTGGAGTTAGGAATTCCTGGGGGTTCCCCTCTCTAATAAGATTACATATTCTGCTCAGCCAGAACCTTCACCAGTACCAGAGAACTTCCTTAGGGCTACATTTATGGTGAGGACTATCTGCATAATATGGCCTTATTCTGATTCTTTGCTTGAGTTAGCCTATTACACATCCTCCTTTCAGAAG
Organism: Cricetulus griseus; assembly: GCF_003668045.3. Taxonomy (NCBI): domain Eukaryota; kingdom Metazoa; phylum Chordata; class Mammalia; order Rodentia; family Cricetidae; genus Cricetulus; species Cricetulus griseus. The sequence continues at coordinate 12,269,615 of NC_048602.1, read as the reverse complement.
AGTGAATTGAGATAAAGGATACTAATACTGTAGTTTGTCTACACTGGGTATGTCCTGCACTAAATGCCCAAACCCAATGCAGGCACAAAACACTGACAAGGTCTAGGCAAAGGCCCAGTATTATCATCTTCTTTGTGCAAAGGAGAAACACCCCATCTAGCACCTAGATGTCACAAAGAACCATGGACTTCAATGAGCACAAACCAAAGGTGTGATAGAGATACAAATGAGTTTTTGGTTTTATGCTCAGCATTTCAGATTTGTAGCATAAAAATTCCTGTGTTCATCTGATTGGTATTCTGAAGAATTAAACACCACTGGTGTATATGGCACCTCTGCCAATGTATGCAGGCCCCAGCACACTTTGATTGTTGGCTATTATAAAATGCATGAGTTCATGGCTATCCATCACAGTTAGTCCTTTGTAGCCATAAAAGGCTTGAACGTTCTCTGGCATATTAAGAACAAGTAGAACATGGTCCCCTGGAGAAGGGGAAAGGGACAAGATCTCCTGAGCAAATTGGGAGCATGGGGGAGGGAGAGGGAGCTAGGAGAATGAGAAGGGGAGAAGAGGAAGGGTAAGGAGGACATGAGGGAGCAGAAAGGTTGCGTCGGGTGAAGAATAGAAGAAAACAAAAAAGAAGATACCATAATAGAGGGAGACATTTTAGGTTTAAAGGGAAATCAGACACTAGGGAAATGTCTGGACATCTTCAAAGATGACACAAACTAACAATCTAAGCAACAGAGGAGAGGCTACCTTATATGCCCTCCCCTAATAATGACATTGATGACTGACTTATATGCCACCCTATAGCCTTCATCCAGCAGCTAGTGGAAGTAGAAGCAGACACCCACAACTAATCACTGAACTGAACTGGAATCCAGTGGCAGAGAAGGACAAGTGATGAGCAAAGGGGTCCAGACCAGGCTGGAGAAACCCACAGAAACAGCTGACCTGAACAACGGGGAGCTCTTGGTCCCTAGACTGATAGCTGGGAAACCAGCATGGGACTGATCCATACCCCAGGAACACGGGTGTCAGAGAGGAGACCTCAGAAATCTGTGATTCCTCCTGTAGTATTTCAGTACTTATCCCTAGCATAGGTGTGGACTTTGGGAGCCCATTCCACATAGAGGGATACTCCCTGAGCCAAGATACAGGGGGGTGGGCCGAGGCCCTATCCCAGTCTCTGATGACCCTCTATGGAAGGCCTCACCCTCCCTGGGGAGCAGAAAGGGTACATGATAGGTAGTGTTTTGATAGGTACATGATAGGGGGTGATGATAGGGGAGGAGGGGAGGGAGAGAGAACTGGAATTGACATGTAAAAAATCTTGTTTCTAAGAACAAGTAGAAGAGTTTCTCCTTCCACTGCATTGTGTAACAGTGATTCCATAGTGAGTTGAGCAGTATGGGGAAGGTACCATTGAAAGTGAGCCTAGGAGCTGATGAGATGGCTTAGGGGTTGAGAGAACTGACTAACTGACTACCCTCTAGATGACTGCTGCTTCAATTATCCAGCACCCATAGAGCAGCTCACCACTGCCTGTAACTCCAGTTCTAGGGAGTCTGAGCTCTCTTCCAGGCTTTACAGGCTCTACCTGCAGGTAATACAAAAGAACACACTCAGGCAAAAGCCCTATATACATCAATAAACCCTTAAGCATTCCTTAAAGTAAATTGACACTGAAGTTGGAAGAGAGAGATGGGAATCTTGGGACCTTTGCATTTGGTGGAATGCTGAGACGTGTGTACTAACCAGGTGCGTTTATCTGTCTACCCCCCATGTACGTGTCAGGTATGTCTACGGAACTTGGTGGACATAAGCAATGTGACACCACCTCCCCTTTTGATCAGGCTTCTGAACATGTCACTCGCCTTGTATGGGACTCTCAGGTTTCTAAATGAATAGCCCTAACTGACTTCAGATCTGTGCTCACACTCTAAAGCACATGGGGTGGGGGGATGTATTCACTTACAGCTTCCTCTAGCATCCTTGGGCCATCTCTTTCTCATTTTATTTTATAAGATTTTATGTTTGTGTGTGCTTTCATGCCATGTGTGTACAGGAGCTCCCTGAGCCCAGAGGACTGTGTGGAATCCCCTCTAGCTGGAGACAGGTGGGGTTGTAAAGTCTCCTATGTTGGCTGCTGGGAAATGAGCCCAGGTACTCTGAGAGAAAGCAAGTGTTCTTAACTGCTAAGTCATCTCTCCAGACCTCCTTTTCATTCTCTTGCTCTGTTGTATTTGTAGTTAAAATCAACCATTGACTTTACCTTCTAGATTCCTGTCTGTCATCCAATCCACTGCAACTCCAGCTTTAGGGGGGACAGGACTCTGCCTGCTTTTGTGGACAGTTGTAGTGCCTGGAAAAGGCCCAGACACATGTGAATTGATGGATGAATGGAAGGATGGATGGATGGATGGATGGATGGATGGATGGATGGATGGATGGGTGGGTGGATGGATGGGTGGGTGGGTGAATGGGTGGGTGGATGGATGGGTAGATGAGTTTACTAGCACACTGCCTTTAGAGAGAATCTCACATTGGTAGATAAAAATACATTAATAATCAGTTTTATTTAAAAATTTACATATTTGTGCACTTTTGAATATGTGTATGAGAGGGAGAAATACAGAATGTGTGTGTTTCTGTGTGTGTGTGTGTGTGTGTGTGTGTGTGTGTGTGTGTGTGTTTACGCACTTATACATCAATGAGTGGGATATAGAGGTTAGAGGACATGAGGGAATTATTTCTATCCTTCCACCATCTGGGATCTGGGAATTGACTCACTATGTCAGCTGGGCAGCAGTCTTGGCAAGTCTTTACTAACTGAACCATCTCAGTGTCCCACCCTGGTCTGATTTTCATTTGGAGAGTTACTCTATCATAGTTGAAAACCTCAGTCTTCAGAATATAAAAGAGAATGGTGATTAGCTTTGAGTAGAGAACAGTATTGTTCCCCCACACCTTACCATGTCTTGTTCACCACAAGCTTCTTGCTACTAAACCACTCCCCCAGTTCTCTCCCTTTGCTCTACACAAACAAACTCCAAGTACCTTTTCAAGTTCTTACGTTCCAGTCATTCTGAGTCTCCCTCCTCCTATTTACATCCAAGGAATGGTCTCCTCGCCTTTGTGGTAGGAAACAGGTCTGCATCTCTAGGCCAGATTCCTACAACCTTAGGTAGGTCACATCTCCTACAGCTCACTCTAGAACAGAGTGTAGTAATGTCTGGGTTATAACCTGGCTACTCTCAGTTTACAATACCTGGCTCCTTCATGCCCCTTGTCACTTACAATACACTGAACTAAACACATGGTGTGAAAATTCCTACAGCTCCTCTAAAGTTATAAAAGATCAGAACTTTACTTTGTTCTGGTAATCTGAAGATTATTGCTCACTGATATAGCCCAGAAATTGAGACTGCTCTCAGAAGAGGTTCCTTGGCCTCCCTCCAGAATCACTTCAGGATAGCTATTTCTGATTCCCTCACTCTCCCTACCTCTCTCAAACTTTCACTCTTTTAAAGCATTCAAAATATTTTTTTCAAATTTTTCTACGTACACACTGTATTTACATCATTTCACCCCTTCAGTCTCCCACTGTACCTACCCCAATGCCATTCACTACCACTCAACTCTCAACTCTATGACTTATGCTTTAATTATTATCATGTATGTATAAATCAATAAATATATAAATACTATCCCCTGGGTCCATTTAACGTTGCCTACGTCTATATTTGTTCACGGATGACCACTTGGGTTTAGATAATCTTTCAAGGGCTCGGCATTGAAGAATACTGATTCTCCCTCTTGTGAAATACTTGTTTTGTTTAACTGTGTAAAGATGTGGTGCATTTGTTTATTTTGTAGAATATTTTTGTAGCGATGTAAAGATGTATTTTGTTTATGTTGCAGAATCTTTAACTATATAAAGATATGTTTCATTTGTTTACATTGCAGGACACTAAACTATATAAAGATGTGTTGCATTTGTTTAACTATGTAAAGACATGTTGCCATTTTACCTTGCCAGCCTAAAGCATCTTACTGGTCTAATAAAAAGCTGAATGGCCAATACCAAGGGAGGAGGTATAAGATGGGCTTCTCTGTAGGGAGAGTATGTAAGAAGAGGAGTCTAGACTTGGGAAGAGAGAGAGGGAGAGAGAGAGAGAGAGAGAGAGAGAGAGAGAGAGAGAGAGAGATGTCAGGGGGACACTAGAGGCCAGCCTGCAAAACATGAGTGAAACAGTGAACTAAAACAGACAGGATGAAAGGTACAAAGCCCCAAGGAAAAACATAGATTAATAGAAACAGATTTAATAAAGTTATAAGAGCTAGTGGGACAGACTAAAGCTAAGACCGGGCATTCATAATCAATAATAGGTCTCTGTGTCTTTATTTGGGAGCTGTTAAGCTGCCCAAAGAAAATTCCAACTACAAACACAACTCTCTCAGCACTCATTAATTGCACATACATCTTCATTTAGATGCGGAATCCCATGAGGTTTCCCCATCTATACTGGTATGTCAAATGGTGTTGCCACTGTTCAGGTCTCTTTAGATGGCCATGTGGTTAAGAGTTCTTGGATACAGCTTCCCTCTGATAAACAGAAGGCACAATCTCACAGTAAAGGTCCGGGTTCTCTGACTCTTACAGTCTTTCCATCTCCACTTCCTAGATGTTCCCTAAACTTCAAAAAAAAAAAAAAACAGGGGTAGTGTCATAGATAGATAAATCTGGGCTAGGCATGCCATGGTACATTTTTCTATGCATTTGGACAAGTTTTGGATTTCTTTGGTGGTTTCTAGGACTCCAGTACCAGGCATGATTTCCCTCCTATCATGGAGGCCAATTAGACAGTTTTTGGTTATAACCAACAAACAATTGCCACTTTTGTATCATTATGGATGTCTTGCCATGGAAGTCATCCTATTGATCATTTTCCTGTGTTGTCAGCTTGCATAGAACATCCAAATATGGTAAGGTCTAGTCCAGAGGGGCATGTCTTTAGAGTGATATCTATCTAGACTCCTCCAAGCATTGTGTCCTAGAAGCTAACAATAAAGAACTATCTTCAAATTCTAGGAGGTGACCAAGGGCAAAAGCAGTGGCCTATTTGGGGGTGGATCTCTTGATCTCACATGACCAACAAGTTAAAAGATGTTCCTCATTCCTGGTAGTATTTTTTGTTACCTTCTGACTCTCAGGGGCAGCAGTGTCACCTCAATAGTAGAACACGCGCGCGCACACACACACACACACACACACACACACACACGATGTAATTTTAGGTAAACATAAAATGATATACATCTCTATATTTTTTTCAGACACATCAATGTTCTTTTATCCTTTTACCTTCCTTCTACCTCTATATGAAAATCATTCTCCTTCCCAATATAAGAGTCCTCTATTTTCCCATTTACCCCTTCATAGTGCCTGTGCCCTGCCCCTCCTAACCCCATGATCTCTTTTAACTTTCCTGTTTATTTTTGTTTTTTTGAGACAGGGTTTCTCTGTGGCTTTGGAGCCTGTCCTGGAACTAACTCTGTAGACCAGGCTGGTCTCAAACTCACAGAGATCCACCTGCTACTGCCTCCCAAATGCTGGGGTTAAAGTGATATGCCACCACCACCCAGCCATTAAATTTCCTGGTTTTACTGACTCTGTAGGTTATATACACTCATCCGATTACTCAGAGCTGAGAAATACAATTGCAAAGTTTGTGACAATTGTCTTTCCTGGTCTTAGTTGCCTCAGTCAGTATACTTTTAATTTCCACCCATTTACCTGAAAATTTTATTATTTCCTTATCATTTGTAACTGGATATTGCTCCATAGCTCCACTCTATGTGTGCAACACACTTAAACATGGACAACACAATCTTTCTATGGCTGTCAAGAAAAGACCTTGACAAAATAACGCATGCTTTATTGAGTTAGCAAGGGATGAAAGACCATAATCCAATATAATGAGGCTACGTATAACAAACACCTAGCCCCCAAATCCAAAAGAGGGGAAAACTTTACCAATACCAGTAAAACTAGTGATAACATAGGACTTTCTATTAAACCTATGTATTTCAATGTAGATCTTGAAGCACCAAATGGAGCAATAAGTTAAAGAATTGAAGCACAAGGGATACAAATAGGGGAAAATTAAGTTAAACTGTTCCTCTTTGAAAATCACATGATATTAAACAGCAGAGATACCAAAATTTAACCACAAAGTGTCTAGAAACACTCGAAGTAGTAGGATACAAAACAAATTTTAAAAAATCATTAGTTTCTCTTCCCACCAGCACCAAACACCCCAATAAAGATATCATTCCAACCCTTCCATCTGTAATAGAATAAGAAAATCTAGGAATAAACTTAACCAAGGAGGTGAAAGTCCCCTTCAATCAAAATTTTCAATCTCTGATGAAAGACATTGAAGAAAATGAAAAGATATCCCATGCTCATGGATTTGTATGATTAATATTGTGAAAATCATCAATATAACAAGGAAATTTGTAGAAAAAATACAATCCCGATCAAAATTCCCATGGTGCTTTTCACAAAGGCAGAAAATTCATGTGGAACTGCAAAAGACCCCAGAAAACCTCAGCCACCCCAAAGCAAAAATCAATGCTGGAGTAAGCTCTTCCACATTCCAAAATACATTATAGGTTTACAGTAATAGAATCAGCATGGTACTGGCAATATAAAGCGACATATACACTAATGGAACAAAATAGGTGACCCAAACATGAATATATTTAATTATTGCTGGCTTATATTTGACAAAGATGCCAAAAACATGCACTGGAGAAAAGACAGCATCATTAACAATTACTGCTTGGAAAATGGAATGCTCACATACAGAGGAATGAAATTAAATTAATATCTATCACCCTGTACTAAAATTAGTTCCAAATGGTTCAAAGGCCCATTGAGATGCTGAAAGTGCTTGAAGAAAACATTCTGTCCTAAAGATACAGTTATAAAAAAGAACTTTCTGAACAATACTCTATTTGCCAGAGGTTAAGTGCAACAATTAACAAATGAGAATTTGTTAAAATATAAAGCTTCTTTCTCTACAGCAACGAAAACAATTGAGCAAGGAAAAAGAATGCAAATAGAGTAAAACAAAATCTTTTCCAGCTATGCCTCTGATAGTGGATTGATGTCCAGAGTATGTTTTTTAAAGAATCAAAAATCACAGATGCACAAAAACAAATAGAACCTGGCATGGCAGAGTAAGCTTTTAATGTCAGCACTCAGGAGGCAGAGGCAGGCAAATCTCTGTGAGTTTAGGACCAGTGTGTTCTGCATAGTGAGTTCTAGGACAACCTGAGCTATGTACAGATACCATTCCTCAAAACTGACCCTGGGGCAAAAGAGGGAGGAAGGCATGGAAAACAAAAACAGCCCAGATATAAAATGGGCTATTGATCTGAACAGAGGTCTCAAAAGAATATATTAAAAATGGCTAATCTATCTCTAAAAGTGTTAGCAATCAATTAGGGGAATTAAATAAAAACTACTTTGAGACATCATATTTCTCTAATTAGAATGGCTCACAACCTACAACAAATGCTGATGGGATTGTGGAGAAAAGGGAGCCTTCATTCAGTATTGGTGGGGTTGCAAACTGGTGAACCCACTCTAGAAATCAGTGTGAAAATCCCATCTCAAAAAAAAACCAAACAAACAAAAGTAAATCTACCACAACACCCAACTACACCACTCTTGGTGTTTGATCAAAGGACTGGCATAGTGTTCCACAGATGCCTGCTCAGACATGTTCATTGCTACTGTAGTCATAATAACTAGAAAATGGAAACAACTTAAATGTCCTTAATTCAAATGATGAATGTATAATAAAATTGTAGTATATATAGACAATGAAATAATATTCTGAGTATTGATTCTATGTATTTATGTTCCTTCATAGAGAACACAGGGAATCAAAAGCTCATGACTTGGACTACAAGGCACAAATGTTGTGAAGTGGCCAGATACTTGGGCACAAATGCAAAGCAGGGCCAGTCGTCCTGCTCACTGTGACTCTGAGCAATGTGGAGTAAATCTAGAGAGAATTTGGAGTTTGTCGCTGGAACACTTGGTTCACAGATGGAAACATTATTCACACAGGAGTTAGCCAAACACAGGTGACACCTAATGACTCTAAAATTTCAGAGGAAATTCCTGTTCTTGTCTTTTGAGGATCAAGGAAGAGAATAACATATTTGGGGGTTCACCTGCATTTGTCTGTCTATTGGACTAATTTCTTTGCACAAAAGATAATAAAGGTTTGCTTATGACTAGTGAGAATATTATATATGCTCCAAATGAATGTGTTTAATATTCTCCACTAAAGACTGTGTTCTTATGCTTCTGCAGCTTGGATAAACACAATAATATTAGCAATGTAGGGAGCAAAGTATTTACTAGCATTGTCGTCTTAAGTTCATATCCAGCCATGAGTGAATTCAGGGTAGAAATTCAAGGCAGAAACCTGAGTGCAAGAACTGAGGAGGAAACTTGCTCATCATTCATTCATTCATTCATTCATTCATTCATTCAGTCTGTCTGTCTGTCTGTCTGTCTGTCTATCCATCTGTCTGTCTGTCTCTTCCTGGATCAAGCTTAGCTGTCTTTCTTAATCATTTCAGGGCCACCTGCATAGGAATAGTGCCACTCAAAGTGGCCACAGCCCTCCTAAATCCATTAATACAATCAACATAATAACTCATAGAAAATTCTGCAAACCAACCTGAATAATACAATAACTCTTTTCAGAAGTGGCACATTGGTGACATTAGGCTGTTTGAGTTTGGCAGTTAATGCTAACCATGACAGGAAGCTCCCCATTCACCAAGGGAGTGGCTATTCCTATTGTCTGTCACCATCACAGGTACTCCTATTCACAGACTAACACATCTGGATCCTCAGAGCCAGGACTCTGCTCAGAGGCATCCTAACCTGATGTTTCTGATCCTGAAGTTGGGAATTTTCTAATGTCTATCAGTGACATACTTTCACCATGAAAAAGAATCAATTAAGTAGAATCATTAAATCATTGGTGACCTGTCTTACCCTGACAAAGAAGAGACCTTCCAGGCATATTCTCCACTCACAGAATAGAAACAGTCACCACATGAGACAGAGGCAGAGCTGGGAGCAGATCTCTGAGGCATTGGTCCCCATCAGTAGGGAGTTTTCTCTTCCGATATGAGAAATAAAAGTGTGTGAGCATGGAATAAAAACCCTGTTGTCCATTCTGCATGATAGCTGTTATAAAATAAATGGAGACACAGGTACCCATAAATTTCTGAGTAAAAGAAATCAACTTTTCCTTGAGAATACACTATTCCTTTTGAGGTCCTTCTCCCTCTTGAGTGTGACCAGGATTGAGAGGAGTGAGAGGTATTTTGTTGGCATTTCAGGATGGAGATGGGGACCAAAAAAATCCAGAGAAGAAAGGAAGGGAGAGACAGGGAGGGAGGGAGGAAGGAAGGAAGGAAGGAAGGAAGGAAGGAAGGAAGGAAGGAAACCCTTCCCACTCTTTCCACTAGTATTGACCTCTCACCTCACTGACAATCAGAGCACACAGAAAATATATGAGAAGGTGACTCCCAGACAGATTCAGGGGGATCTGAGGGCTCAGAGATAGTGCTGCCTCCAGTGTAGTGTTGGAGAAACAATCTTTGTCACGTGTGAGCTGATGTGTAGAGCACAAAGGTAGACAAACAAAGGGTGGCCATGTAGCCCAATGTGCTGTGTTCCTCAGGATGCACTGATCAGCACTGCTCAGCATGGGCCATTGGCCTCCAAAGCTTATCCATACTGCAGATGGGTGATGATGATACTTCTGATGGTGCTTCCCCAGGGAGCCTCAAAGCCTTCCTCAGGATGTGATGTGTGAACAGAAACCTCAGCCTAGAGACCAGGAGCAGACCTCCTTCCAGCTCAGTGGGTCCACAATTTGATCCGTTCTGCTCTGAGGGTTCATGATAACTAATGTGATCCACTGGTCCCTCAGAATGAAGCATGGATGTAGGAATGATGTCAGAGTGTTAAGAATTCAGGCATATTTTGCACCAGGGCCACCTTTTTTTCCCTTGGGTGTTAACATCCCTTCCTAATTTGCTTGGACCATGTAGAGATCTTTCTTGATGTTCAGGAGCATACTGATGATGTGACCTCTAGAAACTAAGTGCAGGAATTTTTGAAACAGGCCTGATGCACCAGGTCTGATTGACAGGTGTGCTGACTACTTTCTGTCCCTGACATAAGCTATAAACTCCTGAAATGTCAAGGAATTGCCTTGGTTATTTTAGCTTATGGGTATCTGCTGGGAGACATGCCGAGTAGTTTCAGATCAGTATATGAATGTTTCTACAATGGGTCTTCTGATGAAGCAAAAGCCCATGGGGGACATTTTCACTCAGCAAGGACCCGTATACTTAGGGCCAGAGCAGAATACTGCTGGGACTGTTCAGCCTGCATGTTGTCTTTTCTCTTGTAATATTGGTGAGTTTAGTGTCATTTTGTCAATCATGCATGGGGCAGATGTGGTCACTCTTGGAAACCCCATTTTTCTCAATTATTTTGCCCTAACATTCTTCAGAATCTGTTGTTTCTCAGGTGTTTTCACTCGGGATGCCAGCTATCACTTCTAGACCTGTTATAATTCAATACTGATAGGATCTGAGGCAAATCACACTTATTTCTCTAAATACGTTTTAAAGTGTATTGTTCTGTAAAATATGTGTCTGATTATCACATTTAATCTTGTAACAAGATGTATTTGGCTCAGGATTTGGCCAAGCTAGCAAGATAAATGTTGTTTTGGTTTCAAAGATTTTTTGATGTAAAAGTTGGGAAAAACGTATTTGACATATTTGGTTTTTCCAGATATTAATGTTGGAGGATGGGAAAAACTTGTTTGTTGGTATGGGGAAAATATTCTTGTTTTTTGATGTATAAATAAAGGTGGATAGTTCTATTCAGGGTTGACCACATGTGAGAGACTCATGTGGTGGTTGGACAATTCATTTCTTTGTGCCAATAACCCTTCCCTGCTAAGGACCTGAACCCAGGCTGTGGCTGGATCACAGCACGTATGTCTATGGAGTGCTTCATTGGTTATTGATAGATGTGTGAGGGCCCAGCACACTGTGGGTGGTGCCGTTTCTAGGGAGGTGGTCCTGGGCTTTACAAAGAAACAACAACTAAGAAAACCATGAGGATCAAGAAGGAAAGCAAATGAGAAGATGTTAATCTCTAGGCAAACACTGCACCACTTTAACAAGGGAACCATGGCATTCAGAAGTTTGGGATGCCTTAAGTTAGTTTCCACGGATTCTGAGGATTGGATATATATTTGATCCAAAAGCTATGCTCTTAACCTCTTTACAATTATGTTGACTATATTGACATCTTAATTTTCTTTGGGAAATGAGTCTCACTTTAAATCCTGACCTATCCATGTGTACACTCATCACAAGAGAATAAGCATGAATCATCATACGGTTGTTCCGGAATGGTAGCTCACAATTTTTATGACTTAACTTTTCTCCACTTTGTATCCCTTTGATGAGGAAGTTCCCCCACTCTGCTATAGGATGAGAGGAAAGAAGTCATTTTTTCCTCACAGTAAGCCTGACTGGAAGACTGGTCTTTGAACTGACTGGGTTGGAGACCTCACATTGATACTCTCCAGCATCCTCTCTCCTGACAGGATCTATAGTGAGTTGACACTTTGTCGGGGACAGCTTCATCCTCTCTGTGAGCTGGAGACTCTTGTTATTGAGGATCCAACGGGTGGAGATTCCAGGGTCAGCTGAGAAGCATGTGAGGACCACAGAGCTTCGTACTGTGACTGTGGTGTCAGAGAGTCGCACGAAGGGCTGTGTCACAGGCTCTGTGGAAAAAGAGAGGGAACCACATGACAGTGGTCATTCAGTGAGCTCAACCACCCCTCTAGGACTTCACACTTAATAAAGCCTCCTAGAGGGAGAAGATGGACCTGAGACTATACATATAGCTTGCATTTTGACCCTGATTCACACACTGAGAGTGTGTATTTCCCTTTAATTAGACACACTGTAAATGATCACTGCTTCTGTGAGTTAGGCTTAGTTATGAGCAGTGACCTGACCATGGGATGGGGGAGCTGGTCAAATTAACAGCATCTGTTATTATTTGCCCAAAGAAGAGAATTAACTAGGTTTGACCCCTAAGAACAAGGGGGGAGCATGGAATAACTGTTTCCTCTGTTTCTACTTTTCAGGACATTGATATTCCTGTGAAGTCTCACAAACCTATCAGAATAATTGGCTAATGGTTCAGGAACTTGAACATTTTCATTCAGAAGAAGGCAATGACCATGTGATCTATCTAACTTCAGCTCCCATGTCAAGGTACAGTTGGCTTCACATTCTATGGGACTTGGACTGTCAGTAAAGACTTGTTCTTTATCATCAAAAACACAAAATTAAGGCCAAATATTGACAAAATCTCCCCAGTGTCATCTTGATAAAAGCCGGGGACAAAGTTTTTGAACAAGGACTTCCTGGTACTCTCTATAAGGACCCCATGACTTCCTCATCCAGTACATGCATGAATCCCACAGTCTCTGTTAGTGTCGTGGGCAAGGTGAAAGCTCCAAGTGTCTACACTAAGGCTGAAATTCTTGTACTGAGGTATTAGTACACATTCTTCTCTCGGCAGGTGGAGACTAAGGTGAAGGGCTCTGATCTGTTTCACTTTGTCTACCCTCTCTCTTTCAGTAAGTGCCCAAACCCCAGTGTGTGGACACAATGGTGAGGGAAACAGCATGCACACCCAAGTCCTGAAAGTTCAGTGTATGAAGCAGGATAGCCACACTCAACATCTGGAAGCCATAAAGGGTCACTTACTGTTTACATGGAGTTGTACATATGCTTTTTCAATTTCCCAGTCTCTGTTGAAAGTTTCTAGCATGTACCATCCTGCATCTTTATTAGTGACATCTTGGAGAAGCAGGGATCCATTGGTGTACACCGTGTCTCTTTGGCTATGTGCAAGCCCCCAGACGGTGAAACTTATGTCCCTGCTGTATTCTGCAATTTTAAAGTCATCTGTGCTGTTCAAAGATTTGTACCAGGAAAACCCTCGAAGATCTTCTGGCAGATTATGAACTAAGAGAAGAACACTTCCCCCTTCAGCAACATAGCGAGGCATTGATTCAATTGTGACTTGGGCAGAGGTGAGATCTCTACAACATGTAGAAAGTGTGGCTGGAAGAGAAAAAAAGTCATCAGTTGAAGAAGATTGGGTTGGTGGGAAGATGGCAACCTCTGTGCTGAACAGATGGATTCATCCCTCAGACTAGAGATAAAGGTGTGGGTCTGTCTATCCTTCAATGTAGAGGTCAGAAACACAACCTCCATTCTCTCAGTGCTTATGGATGTGTCATTTCCTCTGCAAGGAACTCCCTCTGTGGTTGTCTAAATGCCTTCAATCAGGCACTGTACACACTCATCACACTCATGAACAGTGCAATTTTAGATAATGCCTCCACTCAACTCTACAGACCTTTCTTTTCCAGTGTGTTATGGCTCCAGTCATGCGCTGACATCAGTTACTAGATGTGCTTTGTGCTTTGCTCTGAATCCCACTATACTAGGCTGGTTGAAGTCAGGAGAAGCCTGGTCTTCTTGTTAGGCTCAGGTCATAGAAAAGTCTCAGATACTAGGATGGCTGGCTTCATGTCAACTGGACACAAGTAAGTGTCTTTTTTAAAGAGGGATACTCAATTAGAAATGCCACTGTCGAATTGGCCTGTGAACAAGGCTGTAGTATATACTGTATATTTTTAATTAGAATTTAGTCTGGGAGAGTCTGTCTCGCTGCCTGCAGTTCCATCCCTGAGTTATTAGTCTTGGGTAATGAAAGGAAGCAGGATGACCAAGCCATGAGGATCAAGTTACTAAGCAGCACTCCTCCTTGTTCTCTGCACCAGTTCCTGGACTTTATTTAGGACACTCTCAATTTGGAGATAGCTTACTCCAGGTTTGTATAGATAGCCAAAAAGCACTAGTCCATGTTAGCTATGAGAAATAAGAATTGAGTCCTGGACAAATAATCTACAGGGATATGTGTAGTAAAGCCTGGAACATATAATAGGGACCATGGATTTCTTGGGCTCACCTCTCTTTGAGGATGCCATCATTTCCTCACATACACAGATATAAACCCAAGGTACTAGACATTATCTGACATCTTATGCTGAATTGCTTTCCATCAATGTCTTCCTTGATAGAGGGTGGAGTCACACTACAGAGTGTGATCTGTGACAGTTTGTCTCTACCTTAGGTGTCCTGCACTGACTGCTCAATTCCCAACACAGGGACACAGCAGAGAGAGGAGGTAGGCAGATAGATGCCAGGCATGACAGTCCTGTGTGTGTGAGCTGCACCCAGCACTGAACAACGATAGAGGATCACTTACTGTCTACCTGGAGCTGCACGTGTGCTACTTGCGTTTTCAGATCTGTAGTCAGAGTTCGTAGGGTATAGAATCCGTTGTCTTTCCAGAGGACGTTGTAGAACATCAGGGATCCATTCCTGAACAATGCTTCTCTACCACTGTGTGCAGGCCCTTGCACACTTGAATCTATGGCTCTTATATGTTGGGCAATTTCAAACTCCTTGAGCACAGCCAGCCCTTTGTACCAGAAAAGAGCTTGAAGATTCATTGGAAGATTGTGAACAAGTAAAAGAACATTTTCCCCTTCAGTAACATTGGGTGGCACTAATTCAATAGTAGGCGGGGCAAAAGGATGAGGGCGCCCACAGGTGAAAAGGAAGCCTGGAAGAGAAGAGAGAGATCCATCAATATTGGGACCCTCTGTACTGAGCAGCAGTGTTCATTTCTCAGTCTAGGTGTTTGGGAAAGTGTCTCCCTTTCCTACTTGGTGGAGATCAGCACATGATTTCCATGTTATCAGTATCCCCAAAATAGTCATTTTCACTATATGGCACTCTCTCCTATATGGCAGGCTCATTGCCCATTGACCCCTGCTCTCATTCATTGTAGAAGGTTGTTGGGGTGATGCCTGCCCAACCTCTATCCTTCCATGCCTCTGTCTTCAGTCTCTGACTTTTATTGCTGTTTTGTTTTTCTTGTGGTCCCAGTCAACACCCTACTTCACATTGTAGCTGCATTGTGACTTCAAGTCCACTTGAACTAGGGCCTTATAGGAATTTGTCTTATACTTATAAAAGAAAAGGCTGCCTGGAAAAAAATTTCAGATAACTGTAGAGAATCAAAAAATGAATAATGTCCTTGGAGCCTGTATGGCTATGGATTGGAATATACAGTGAATTTTTGTTTCACTTGCTTTGCTTTTGGAAACTTATTTAGAAATTACATTTGAGTCAGAGTTTGTGTGCAAGGCATGTCTCAGTGAGGGGCATGGGTGCGGGACACAGTACTCAATTGGCCTTCAGAGAAAAACCTGTTTTCCTTGATTCTGAGTTCATCAGAAAATGAAGTAAATACCTATATCCAATAAGCCATGCCACTGATCAACATCAGCTTGATTTTTTCCTTTGGGAAGCCATAACTGAGAACATCAGTCTTTAGAATGCTGTGGTCATAGTGTATAACTTTGGATA
The DNA here is from genome assembly GCF_003668045.3 of Cricetulus griseus. NCBI lineage: Eukaryota > Metazoa > Chordata > Mammalia > Rodentia > Cricetidae > Cricetulus > Cricetulus griseus. Next base: position 12,253,948 of record NC_048602.1, on the reverse strand, counting down.
GGATCAATCTCTCCCCATTCATTTACCATGTCTTATTCACTGGGAACTTCCTGCTGCTGAGCAACTTTCAGACACTTGTCTTGTCTCCTCCAAAACTCAAGACTCCTTTCTGGTCCCTGTCCCTTTTAGGAAACTCCAGATAGTAAGTCAGTCCTCTACACTCTCAAACACTATCTCTGTGAGTTCTCAGGTTTGGGAATGAGCCCATGAGAGGTAGTGTGCAGTTTGCAGAGGGATACAGATTATTTATCCTTGGTCTCTGTGGCACTATGTGTCCTCTTTCTGCAGTTCTTCGGCTCCAGAACAGGTCCTAAACTCTGCTGTCCTTCCCCCATCTGAGCCAAGCATCTTCCTAGGAAGGAGTACCTCCAGGAGTGTCATGGGCTGTAGGTGAGTCTGTGTTCAAAACACTGCCCTGCCCTCTCTTCTCTCAGGGCTATCTCACTTCCCTCTCTTCTTCTGTCCTTGTGTTTGATTCCTCTAGAACACACTGTGAACTAGGCTAATGAGTATTCCTATGTCTTAAGAGAACAGTTGTATAATCTAGAGCTAACATCTGCTGTGTCCTGGCCTTGGTCTGTCAGTACCAAAGAGGGAATCTCTGCATTTCCTGTGAAAGCTACCACAGTCTACCCTCTGATTTCAATGTTCTTTAAAGATGGAATATACCCTCTGCAGAAAGGGGACAGAAATGTCTGTGAGGGCTCCAACGGGACCAGCTGCATGATACACAGGAAAGGGACAAAACTATTCTCACTGCAATCACTAGTCATGATTCAGATTCAGGACAAAGGTCCAGGAGCAGATGTGTCAGGAGTCTCAAATCCTGGTTGAGTGGGAATAGGAGACCTGAGTCATAGGAAGATGGTGTGGATTCTACCGTCCATGCAGAGGTACAATACAATGTTCCCATTTCCTCTGCTTACTAACCTGTGTTATGTGTCTGTCCTGGGGTTTCTGTGTTCCATTAGACTTTAGTCTAGGTGATTCCCCTAGATTATCTTTCCCTGTGCTATCTTTCCCAAAGACACTACAAAAATGGAGAACTTAACATCAATACAGTAGTTACAGGAAGCAGACAGTAGGTCTGAGAAAACAGTGTCCTTGACTTTCAAATCTGTAGTGACAGAAGTAAAGGCCAGAATAAAATGTAAGTTCCTGGTTTAGGTTAATGCTTTTCTGAATGTTGATTCTGCATCTTGCTGCCATCCCTTATAAGCACTGGTGGAACTGCAGCTCGTATTTGGGGAACTGTTGATGTCAGCAGAGGCTCTAGACATTTGTTTCCAGGGGAGAATTTCCTAAGCTGGATCCCAGAGAACAAGAACTTGTCAGGAGGACCTGCATCCCCTGTCCCTCTCCTTGGCAGCTATGACCTTCCTGGTAATTTCATAAGCACATCATAACGTTTATTTAATTGCCTGGGCATCTGTTGAACTCTGTTATTCCAGCTGAGTCTCTGGAGATGTCTGAGATCTTGAATTAACGTGGCTTTCATGACAGTGAACTAGCTGCTTACACATATCACCAGATTTCAACTGTCAAAAAGAACATTTCCCTGACACCAGGGAGTAAAAATGTATCCCTAGTAAAATTTTTCTCAGGGATACCTGGTATTGAGTCTGGGACAGAGGATGTCAACCAGAGATTCCTGTGGATCACCTTTCTGTGAGAATCCCACTGCATTTTCAACTAGGCCAACTCTGTGTCCCTTGGAGACTTTCTCAAAGATACATTATTTTCCAGAATCCCAAGGGTCTAGACAGTGTTTGATACCCTAGGCTGAGTTACCCAGTACACATCCAGCTGCCTGCAAGGAAACGTCAAATGAAAACCTGGTTTATTGAAGTTATTCTCCACTATGAGTGTCCTGCACCAAATGCTCTAACTCCAACATGAGAACACAATGCAGAGGAGATATAGTTACAGGCTAGGTTTGATGTTTCAGGTTTAGCCCATCCAGAACCCAGAGTTCACAAAGAATTACTTACTGTACACATGGAGGTACATCCTTGTTGTAGATACAATTTTTCCACTTTTATGTATTGTCCTTAGGGTATAGAATCCTTTGTCCTTCGGGGTGACATTTGTGAGCCACAGGGATCCATTGCTAAACAAAGTTTCTCTGCCACTGTATTGAGGCCCTGCCGCACTTACATTAGTGGTCAGAGTATATAGTGCAATTCCACGCCTCATTGTCTTCACGGTTTTGAACCAGGCAAAAGCTACAAGATTGTTTGGCAGATTTTTGGCACTTAGAAGAACGTTTTCCCCTTCAATCACTGGAGATGGCACTGACTCAATGGTGACTTTGGCAGTGGTGGACAGATGCCAGCAGGTTAGAAGGGAGGCTAGACATCAAGAGAGAAAAAGAATCAACATTGCTCAGTGTGTTCATTACTCAGTTTAGGTGTAAGGGTAGATATGTATTTACCCCCTTGATGGAGCTGAAGAAGATGGCTTCCACTCCTTTAAAGTCTTTAACTGTGTCCTTTCCTCTCTATGGGGTTCTTTGCTTCAGTGTCTTCCTGACTCCCCGCACAGTGTCCCGATATCCCTCCTCACATGGAGTGTTTGGTGTGGGGCACCATGCTTCTCTGACATCCTCCTCTAGAGTGTCCTTATTTTCTGACTTTTCCCTTTTCCCTTTGTGTTTCTAGACAACCTGAGTCTTCAAGTCCCAGATAATCTGATTTCTACTCCATTTCAACCAAGGTTTTGTGAGGACTTGAACTCTCAGGAAGGTTTAGTTCTTGAAAAAGACATACAACAGCGAGGAAGGAAAAGAAGGAAGGAAGGAGGGAGGGATGGATGGATGGAGGGAGGTAGGGAGGCTGAAATGAACAAAGCAGGACTGTGACCTGGATTTATCTCCATACTTTTCAGGTTTAGAAATGATGACAATAATTGTACTCAAGTGTGATTTGATGATCTCGCATTTACTTATGTATTACATGAGAGGATTTGGGAAGGACATGCCCTAACACACATGTGCCAGTCCATGCAATTTTGTTTGTGTAGAGGCACATGACCCAGTGTGCACATCTGCAAGCACATATGCCAGCTCCTGTCTGGAGGGCAAGGTTGATCTTTTAGGAGTCTCTTCTTTCAATCTACTATATGGGAGTTGAGGACTAATTTTAGGTTGTATATCAGGACACTGAACAATCTCCCTGGCCCACCCCTCTTTGATTTGTGTTTGGAGAGTAACCAGTCATGGATGGGAATTCGACTTCATAAAATGGCAGCCAATATGGCTGACTTTGAATATTAAGTGTTGGGAACAATTCATTTCCATCATCACCTCCTATCTGATGAAAGCTTGCGGCTGCTATGTCTCTGTACATCACTGTACCTTCTGCCCTATGATTGCAAACAGAAACCCTGATCTTTTTCTGGGTCTCCTTTCCTATTTACAAGACTCTATAATACTTCTGAGTTTCCCTCCCTCTACACTCAGAGAGTAGGTAGTCTTACCAGTGAGCAGAAATCCTTGCCAGAGTGTGTAGCCCTTGTAGAGAAGCACAGAGGACAAAGCCATCCTCTTACTGTGGCATCCACCTTCTGAGAAGAAGAGATTCAGCTTCAGCACAGTTGCAATTTTCAGTTGTCCTTCTCTCTCTCAGCTGAGTGTCCACCTAGACAGGGTCACCTCTCAGAATGCAGTAGGCTGTGAGTGGTGCCGTCTAGCAAAGACACTTCTCTGTCCCTTACACTTTTAGTGCCGTCCCACATAGCTTTCATGTTTTCTCTCTTTATATTTCACCTCTAAGCAACACATAGAACAAGGCTGATAAATATCTGGTGCCTTCAGAGGATAATATACCACCCCAAGGCTGACACATGCTATGTCCTGGCCTTGGGTCTTTCCGTTGTGATGAGGGAGGCTCATTCCTACCTATGTGTCCATGTGGCCCAGAGACCCAAGTGAGCATTCAGTGTACTATGTATTATTGTAGGATTTAAAAAGATGGAATTTACTTCCAACAGTACAGTCACAGAGACTACAAAGGACCCAGCTGAGTGATAACTATGGAGGAAGAGCAGTCCTTTACCACTCATATAATAAGATAAAGTTCTGACCCAGGAGAAGCCAGAGGTGACCTGTATGAAATGGAAAGAACCACAGCTCCTTTTTCCAAGGAGGATTTCATGGCAGAATTCCAGCATTTTATTGCAGGGCATCTGAAACATCTGGAACAAAAAGATTAAAGTTAGAGGTTATGACAGAATATAAGGAAAGGGAAATTCTTGTATAGAGAAGGCCATAGAATCTCTTTGAAATCTACTATAATCATACTTAAGCAGAACCCTACCACAGCTATGTTGCAGATCAATAAAAGAGTACTTTTAGAGGATGCAAAGCCCTAATCTATCACCAGCAAAACACAATCAACAACCCCAGGGTACACTCTGGGGTGCACTGAGCCTAAATATGAAAAACCTCTTTCTCTCTCCCCCTGAGATTCTCTACGCAGAAGTCCCTCTATCCAATTGTACCTAAATCTCTGGCCTTGCTATATATTCTAGGCTAGGCCAGGGTTTCCTAGCCAGCCTAGGCATCTGTTTTGTGGTTCTCTGTCCAAAATGGAGGAGTGACTGAATGTCCAAAAATTAGCTTTGTGTATGTAGGCTGTTATAGCCATGATACAACAGAATTAACTCACAGGTAATATTCAAGCTGATTGTAACTTTGATTGTCAATTATTTCGAGATTATATATCCATAGGGATCTGCGTCAGTTGTGTCACACAGAACCCTATTTCACTCAGACATTTTCAACCTTTCACCTGCTAATAGGCTTTGACAATATACCCTCAACAGGTAGGATAATTTCTGACTCTCAAGTTCTTGCATTAAGGCTACCATAATCATGCTCTATAGGGTTGGATTTGTTGCTTGTGATATTGGCCTTGGGGAACACTATCAGTTGTATGAGGAGGACAGACAGAAGATACACCCTGTGGGAAATATGATAATTACCAAGTATTCTTTCAACCACTGTTGGTCTCTCTGAACTCTGTCCTCAATTCATGTTCTTAGCGAGCTAAGTAAATGAAGACTCACAGGCACATGCAGGACTTGAGTGCTCAGAGATGGTGGACCTCCTATGCTGTGTGGGAGAAACAGTCTTTGACCCTTGTGACCTGAGCTACAGAGCTTGATGGTATATTCATAGGTCCTAGATTAGGAAAGCCATTGTCTTCTTTGATTCTAGCTGACCCTCTGCCTGCCTAACACTATGGAGTTCTTTTTCCCTCCAAGTGCAATGACCTCCACTGCTATGCCTGGACCAGTGCCAAGCAAGGCTTTGCTGTTCAAGGCTATGCTCTAGAAAGGACAAAATAAGGAACCCCATTGAGTTTTCCTGAGAAGCACCCACCATCCATCTTCAGAATATAATGTTTGTACAGAAAGTTCACACATGACACCAAGAGTGGGGCTGGCATTCAGCTAACTACCCAGACTATACAATAACATGTACCAATCTTCCCAGCTGATTGTTAGTGACTGACTTGAGTTACAGAACTCCAAATGTAAATGGTGAGAATCAGAATGATATAGGAGATTGAAGGTTATGGTGCATGTATTTAGACCAGCACAGATGTCTTAACAGGCATATATAGTTTTTTATGTTAGATTTCAGAGCTCCTGGGGCACTATATATCTTTCAATTATGGGGATACAGAGGAACTTCATTAGGTAATGAATCATTCAAACCACTTTACATTTCTCTAAGTTCCCTTGGAACTAAATGAAGCATATAGTTTGAAATGACAATTGGTCTTAGACATCTATCTTGTGTACCCTGCACAGCTTGAAAACTTGATTATTTCCTGGCAACTACAACTGTATTGATCTAGCAATCACCACTATATTCTGTTTCTGGTAAGTGTATGGTAAGTCTGATTGATCTCAATAAAATGAGGAAAGCATCAGCCTTACTGTGTTCCCTGTAACCTTACCCTGATTAATTCCTTGCCCAGCCATGAGAGGTAATCTCAGTACAGATTAAGCACAAGCACTTGAAGTATAGGGAACAGACAGGCTTGCAACAGGATGGAGCGGATTGAATGTAATTGCCTCCCATAATCTCAGGATGTGACACTATTAAGATGTGTGGCCTTGTCAGTGTAGGTGAGGTTTTATTGGAGGAAGTGCGACACTGTGAACTTTGAGATTTCTTATGGGCAGGACAATACCTATGAAGTCAGTCAACTTCCTATGGCCTGCAAGATGTAGCAATTTCAGCTCCAGTACAAGATTTGCCTGCATGCAACATGTTCTTTGCCATGATGATACTGGACTGAAACTCTGAAACTCTAAGCAAGAGTTATCAATTAAGTTTTGTCTTGGAGTTTTCATGGACATGGTGCAACTCTGCAGAAATAAAAGACCCTAACTAAGACAGAAGTTGGTAGCAGGGACTGGGTTATTGCTGTGACAGGACTGACTATGTGTTTATTTGGAGAGATTTTGTACTTTGGGTAATGAAAGCTGATGAATGTTTCAAGCACTGCCTAATGGGGCATGGAAGTAGGAAGCATGGATGTCAGAGGTGCTAAGAGTTATTTCAACTGTGAGGGGGGCACTCAAGTGGTATCTAAGGAGAAGAATTTTAATATTTTGCCTAGAGATTGTTACTGTGATATTTTGGTGAACAAAGAAGCTGCCTTTTACCTTTATCCAAAGAGTCAGCCTGAGGCCAAATGAAGAGTTTTGGATTGATACTACTGGCAGTAGAAATCTCAAAACAGCCTACTATTGACTCTGTTGTAGGGTTATTAATGATAACTCTAAAGAAGATTTATAATGAATAGGAGAAAGCTGAGCAGGGAAAATTACAAAATGTAATATTTAAGGAGACAGAGAACACTGAAAGTGGATTAGATTTAAGTTCTGTGTTCAGGGAGATAAACAGATTCAGAAATGGAATAAAGGGAGTGGTCAAATTGGGGTAACATCCCACCCAGCAAAATTTCAACTTGTTGAAAGAAACAAAAGAAAAGCTTACAGTTATCTGTGGTGGGACCCATCTTAATCCTGGCACAACATTGGGAAGACAGAAGCTGTCAGAACTCTGAATATGAGGCCAGTGTTTCTGAAGAGGAAATTTCAGAACAGCCAAGCTTAGCAAGTGAAAAGCAGAGAACTGGCAAAAGTGTAAGTGAATGAGTGGCCCATGTTCCAGCCCAAGCAAACAGCAAAACTTGGCAGCTTTGACTAACTCTCTCTGACTTCAGCATTAAAGATAGAGGAAATAGGTGATTGGAAACAGGAAAGCTGCTGAGACCAGGCATGTGTCAGGAGTGTGCCTGAATGGAGACCTATAGAGGCTATTGAATGAAACTGTGAAATTGAAGCCTGGATTGCCTTGGGGACCCCAAGATGTTATCAATGCCAAAGTCAGGGGATAACTGCTGAGGAGAGATGCTAACAGGGAGTGAAACCAGCCCAAGAGAGAAAAGTGTGTTACTGTCAACAAAGCTGGAAGTAATTGGATATCTGATCTGAAAGTGTTTTTGTGTCCGACATGGAGACACACAGTTTAGAGTTTGCTCAGCTGTCGTCCCATCTTGCTTAGGTCCAGTGTTACCTCACACTGTTTCCCTCCTTGTATTTTGGAATGTTAGTGTATATCATGTGTCATCATATATTGGAAGTATGTGATCTGCTCTTTATTTTTATCTTTACAGGTGATTTACAGTTAAGAGATTGCTTGACTATCACAAGAGACTTCGAACTTTGGACTGCTAAACATTTTTGAGACTGTTATAGACTATGGGTATTTTTGAAGTTGAACTAAATGCATTTTGAATTCTGATATTGCAAAGTGTTTATGGTGGCCCAGGGGTGGAACGTGGTAGTTTGAATGTAATTTGCCTTTATAATCTCACAGGGAGTTGCACTATTTGGAGTATGGCCTTGTTGGAGTAGATGTTGTTTTGTTGGAGAAAGTGTGTCAATGTGGGCTTTCAGGTTTCTTATGCTTAGGATACCAGGGAGTGTGTCCTGTGTCCAGAAAGATATAGCACTCTCAGATCCAGTGCCATGTTTGCCTACACCACCATGGTCATCACTGGTCTGATAATGGCCTGCATCTCTGAATCTGTAAGTCAGCCCCCTCAGTTAAATGTTTTCTTAAAAGAGTTGCCATGGTCATGGTGTTTCCTCGTGACAATAAAAAACCCTAACTAAAACACAGTACTTTGTGTGACCTCCAATCCCCATGCTCACACAGGTAAGGAGCTTGCAGAGATGTTTCCTGAAACAAAGGTAGTTGTTTTGTTTCGTTTCTTTTAAGTTTGGGATCTGTGTGATTATTTTGATGGTACATTTATTTGTGTAACACAAGTATAGCTGATGCCAAAAGAGGCAAGAAGAGGACATTGAGTCACATAGAAGTGGAGTTAACAGGTAATTATGAGCTGCCAGGTGTGTACTTGGAACTGATATTGGGTCTCTACAAGAACACCCAGTGTTATTAATCACTCAGCTGTCACTTCCACCTTCCTGATAGATGTTCTCTGAGTAACATCTGACTGGTAGAAGACAGAGAGCAAGAACTTGCTACAACTCTGGCTGTAAGAAACAGATGTGTATGGCAGATCTGAGACACTTTCTTAATATGAGACAATCGGTACTCATGCCCAGGATCTAATGCCAATCCTTGCAAGGATTATCTCCCTAAAGAACAAAATGAGGTTTAATGAGAGGCAGGTGCTAAAGTTGTTTGAAATCACTGATTCTTCCAGCAAAGAGAAGCATGTGGTAGATACAGGATTTGCTGGTAGGAACAAAATGAAGCCCTGTCCTTTACTTTCTCAGAGGAGTGACAATGGCACACCAGAAAACACGATGTCGTTCCTGTCTAGTACGTGGGCTAGGGAGTCCTGAAGAAATTCTTAAGAGGCAGAAGTTTTAGTTCTAGAGTCAAATCTAACTGTCAAATTTTTCACATCTTTGAACACATGTTCCCTTAAGAGAGCAATGAGAAAGATTAACATCTCTAACTTAGAGCTCCTCACTGCTCTACACATACTTGAGATGGCCTTCAGGGCAGAGAGGCTGGATTAGTGACTGCAGGCAGATAGCTTGTTCTTCACATTTACCTGTGTGAGCCTGACATAGTCAATGTATTTTCTTGATCCTTTTCCCAAATATAGAGTAAATGGTTGACAAATGTGATGTCTATAACGTAGTTTTAATATGAACATTTTTTGGTGAGCTGTCATCTATGTTGGGGTGGGAATTAGTGATGCAGCTCTCGTTGAATCATTTCTGGTCCTATAAGTAACCCCAATAAAACTCACTATCTCACCAAAGCAAAACAACACAACATATATATATAGAACTAGTAGTATGCATCTCCTGTTTTCTAAAATGAGACACATGAAGCATATATAATTTATTGTGAAAATTTCTGGATAGTGTCATGATTTATTATAAGTAGCCAAAATTATAAAGTTATATTTAGACAGTGAGTTGCATTACAAATAGGAATTCCTTGAACTCTCATGGTATAATTTGTAATTTCCTTATTATTTTCCTCAGACTTATCAGGTCTTCTCCAATCATAAAAAAGGCAAAGCTAAGAAGATTTATTTTCCATAACAGGAACATCCATATCTCCCCAACTCACCCTTTGTCAATTGTAGGATTGTGAATATAAGTCCAGTAAATATGATAAGTCCCTCTCTTTTCTGAAGAAAGATAGCATAGCATAGAACAAGGTTGTAACATTTTTAAAAACAATTTCGGTGGTGTCCATATCTTCCCATCTTCTTCAGATACATAATCATACCCTAGACTGCCTCATTGAAACTTTCCCTAATTTCTGATGACAAAACATCCTTGTAATACGCAAGATGGCCCAATTCAGTATTTTTTTCCTATGGTCCAATGCTTTTTTCAGAAGCTGTTTTCTATGCTTCATTAGCATTTAAAAATTAAAGTTAGCAAAGCATTATCTAATCTATCTTTGGGAGTTCTTAATTTACACTTTTGTTATATAAGCCTATCTGTTAAGAGTGTGACTAGATCTTTCAAAAAAATTTTGTGCTGTGGAATCATATGGAATTCCTGCAATGTGTTTTATGTTATAATGCACAAAAATGTTTCATTTTACTAGAAACATAAACAAGGGCATTGTCAGCTTTAATTTGTTTCAGTATGTCCATTATTGCCATTGCCTCTAATAAATATATAGTTAAAAATCAACCTTTTCAGAAAATCCAGAGTATGTATCAATAGTATGATAAATATATTTTAGTTTGGCTGGGTGATGGTGGTGCATGCCTTTAATCCCAGCACTCAGGAGCCAGAGGCAGGGGGATCTATATGAGCCTGGTCTACAGATCTAGTTCCAGGACAACCCCTCCAAAGCAATACAGAGAAACCCAACCTCGAAAACACAAAAACAAAAAAATATATTTTATTTTCCCAAATTCTACTAAATAAAATACAACTGTTTACCAAATTTCATTTTTTGAGTGTCCTTAGAATCACATTCTGCAGGTAAAGGAAGTTGAGTATATAAAGAACAAGTAGCTTTTTATAATTTTTTAGTTGGCAGCAGGTTATGGATTTTTTTTTACTTTAAGCCTTTATGAATATCATGCCTTTTAAATTCTGAAGTTCCTAATACATTTCCTGTTAATCCTTAATCAATCTCTTCATTTCCTTTTGCTAATGGCTCAAGAAATCCCATACGAGACTGGATATGAACAATAGAAAGTGAGAAATTCCTTACCTTGATTGCCTGCTGTAGCTGTAATAAAGTGAATTCTGTGCCATCAGTAATAAGTTCAGTACTTTCTGTATGTAACATAGTTCCTTACGCATATTGAGAATCAGTAATTACATTAAGAGACTCATTGAAATCTAACAAAACCATTAGAATGGCATATAATTCTGATTTCAGGATGGAGGCATATGGACGTTACACTATTTTAGTTATGTTTCCTGCTTATAACCAGCAATTCCTAATTTATTTGCATCAGGATAAAATGTAAGCTCTCCAAAATTAGGTGTTCCTTCACTATGCAGAGAAGAATCATTTCAGTTACTTTTATTAATGGAAGTTGAATACTTCGGGGGTACTTATTAAGGATTTCTCCTAAATAATTGCTAGAGACTTTGCCAGTAGTCATAATTACCAACAATTTCATAATATCAACCATAGTATAAAGTACTACAGTCCCAGCTGGATCCATTCCTGAGACTAACAAAGTTTTTTTTTTTTCAATGCTGATGTCTCCTTTTCTTTTTTTCCATTTTTTATTTGAATTAGAAACAAGACTGTTTTACATGTCAATCCCAGTTCCCTTTCCCTCCCCTCCTCCCCTACCACCCCCCAACTAAAATCCTACCTATCACATAACCTTTCTGCACCCCAGGGAGGGTGAGGCCTTCCATAGTGTGTCTTCAGGGTCTGTCATATCCTTTGGGATATGCCTGTGCATCTTGGCTCAGGGAGTATCCCTCTATGTGGAATAGGCTCCCAAAGTCCTCACCTATGCTAGGGATAAGTACTGATCTACTGCAGGAGGCCCCATGGATTTCCGAGGTCTCCTCACTGACACCCACATTCCTGGTGTCTGGATCAGTCCTGTGCTGGTTTCCCAGCTATCAGTCTGGGAACCAAGAGCTCCCCATTGTTCAGATCAGCTGTTTCTGTGGGTTTCACCAGCCTGGTCTGGACCCCTTTGTTCATCACTCATCCTTCTCTACAACTGGATTCCAGTTCGGTTCAATGATTAGTTGTGGGTGTCTGCTTCTACTTCCACCAGCAGCTGGATGAAGGCTCTAGGATGGCATATAAGTCAGTCATCAATCTCATTATCAGGGGAGGGCATTTAAGGTAGCCTCTCCTCTGTTGCTTAGATTGTTAGTTGGTGTCATCTTTGTAGATCTCCAGACATTTCCTAGTGCCTGATTTCTCTGTAAACCTAAAATGTCTCCCTCTATTATGGTATCTCCATTCTTGTTATCTTCTATTCTCCCCGTGACTCAACCTTTTTGCTCCCTCATGTCCTCTGCATCCCTCCTCTTTTCCCCTTCTCATTCTCCCCCATGCTCCCAATTTGCTTAGGAGATCTTGTCCCTTTACCCTTCTCCAGGTGACCTTGTTTGTCTCTCTTAGAGTCCTCCTTGTTACATAGCTTCTCTGGGCAGTGTGGAATGTGGGCTGGCAATCCTTCACTCTATGTCTAAAATCCATATATGAGTGAGTAATACCCTGTTTGTCTTTTTGTGATTGGGTTACCTCACTCAGAATGGTTCTTCTAGTTCCATCCATTTTCCTGCAAATTTCAAGATTCCAGTTGTTTTTTTTTCTGTTGAGTTGTACTCCGTTGTGTAAATGTACCACATTTTCTCTATCCATTCTTCAGTTGAGGGGCATCTTGGCTGCTTCCAGTTTCTGGCTATTACAAATAGTGCTGGTATGAACATCGTTGAACAGATATCCTTGTTGTAGGAATGTGCTTCTTTTGGGTATATGCCTAGGAGTGGAATTGCTGGATCATGTGTTAGACTCATTCCCATTTACCTGAGGAATCGCCATACTGATTTCCAAAGTGGCTGTACAAGTTGGCACTACCACCAGCAGTGGAGGAGTGTTCCCCTTTCTCCACATCCTCTCCTGCATAAGCTGTCATTGGTGTTTTTGATGTTAGCCATTCTGACAGGAGTAAGATGTTATCTCAGAGTTGTTTTGATTTGCATTTCCCTGATGGCTAAGGATGTTGAACACTTTCTGAATTGCCTTTCATCCATTTTAGATTCCTCTATTGAGCATTGTCTATTTAGTTCTGTATCCCACTTTTTAATTGGATTGTTTGTTGTTTTGGAGACTAGGTTCTTGTGTTCTTTGTATATTTTGGAAATCAGCCTCTGTCAGATGTGGGGTTGGTGAATATCTTTTCCCAGTCTGTGGGCTGCCATTTTGTCTTGCTAACTGTGTCCTTTGTCTTACAGAAACTTTTCAGTTTCAGGAGGTCTGAGTTATCAATTGTTGATCTCAGTGTCTGTGCTACTAGTGTAGTGTTCAGGAAGCGGTCTCCTGTACCAATTCGTTCAAGGGTATTTCCCAACTTGTCTTGTAATAGATTCAGTGAGGCTGGATTTATATTGAGGTCTTTGATCCATTTGGACTTAAGTTTTGTGCATGGTGATAGACATGGATCTATCTACAGTCTTCTACATGCCAGCATCCAGTTATGCCAGCACCATTTGTTGAAGATGCTTTCTTTATTCCATCGTATAAATTTAGCTTCTTTTTCAAAACTCAGGTGTTTGTAGGTCAACTTGATTCCATTGCTCTACCTGTCTATTTTTGTTGCAATACCAATCTGTCTTCAGGACTGTAGGTCTGTAATAGAGGTTGAAGTCATGGATGGTGAAACGTCCATAAGTTCCTTTATTGTACACGGTTGTTTTGGATATCCTGGGTTTTTTTTTCTATTGTATTCTATTGGTTATGCTTACATCAGTGATTCCTGACCCAGCTTTTCTATTTCCAGAATCCCCTCATTCTGTGCTTTCTTTATTGTTTCTATTTCTGCTTTCAAACCTTGAACTGTTTGAATTGTTTCCTTCACTGTTTGGTTGTTTTTTCTTGGCTTTCTTTAGACTCTTTAAGAGATTTGGTTATTTCTTGAATGCTTTGGTTTGTCTTTTCCTCTGTTTCCTGTATTTTTGTTTACTTTTCCTTCTATTTCTTTAAGAGATTTCCTCATTTCCTTTTTAAGGGTCTCTATCATCTTCATAAAATAGTTTTTAAGGTCCATCTCTTCTTCTTCCTCTGGGTTAGGTTTTTCAGTTCTTGCTGTTGTGGCGTCTCTAGATTCTGGTGGTGTCATATTGGTCTTTCTGTTGTTGAGTGTTTTCTTATACTGTAGTCTTCCCATTCCTTCTTCCAATGGGTGCAGGTGTGGTCTGCCCCTCTCCTCTGTTCTTCTCAAGCAAAGGGCAGAGGGTGGAGGGCATTGGGGGAACCACAAGTGAGGTGTGTCCTGAATCAGTGTGGTCCTTCCTGCCTGGGCTGGTCCTCTCTAGTCAAGGGGCAGGCCCAAGAAGATTCGAGGAGTGGGTGATGCGACCAGTTGGGTCTGGGGCAGTGCCCAGACTCACCTCAAGCAGCAGGAGGAGGGCAGAGGTTGGGCAAGGGTGAGGTTCAGCCAGACTCAGGGTGGGCCTTCCTGTCTGGGTGTGTCCACTCAATGGGAGGAGCAGGCCCCAAGATTCCAGGAGTGTCTCATGAGGGGAGTTGGGGCCAGAGGAAAACCCAGACTCACCTCAAGCAGAGGGCAAAGGGGGAACTGAGAGTGAGGTGTGTCCAGACTCAGGATGATTCTACTTACCTACCTGAGCGGGTCCACTCTATGGGAGGAGCAGGCCCAGGAAGATCCAAGGAACGGGTGTTGAAGAACTTGTGGCCAGAGGAAAGGCCAGAGTTACCTCAAGCAGCAGGTGGAGGGGGGAGGGGGCCAATGGCGAGGTGTGGCCAGACTCAGGGTGGGCCTTACTGTCTGGACAGGTCGACTCTACTCGAGGGGCTGGCCAAGGAAGAAGTGAGTAGCAGGTGATGGGTGCAGTTGGGAGCCACAGGAAAGCCCAGACTCACCTCAAGCAGATGGCAGAGAGCAGAGGGTGGAGGGGGAACTAAGAGTGAGGTTTTTCAGGATTCAGGGTGGTCCTCCTTGTATGGGTGGGTCCACTCTATGGGAGGAGCAGGCCCAGGAAGAAGCAAGAAGGGGTGATGGTGGGAGTTGGGGCCAGAGCAGCACCCAACCTCACCTCTGGTGGCAGGCAAAGTGGTTACCTTATCTTTATTTAAGGTTTTTTAAGTGGTACATATCTGAAAAAAATTATTCAATTCTTTTTATTTTTTTATTTAGTGTAGAATTTTTTAAAAAAAATTATAACTATATGATTCTCTGAATCTCGTTGGTGTCTCCTGTTATGTCTCCCTTTTAGTTACTGGTTTTGTTAATTTGTGTATTCTTTCTCTATTTTTCAATTAGTTCAGATAAAGATTTGTCTATCTTGTTAATTTTTCCTAGGAACCAGATATTTCTTTCATTGTTTCTTTTTGTTGTTCAATTTGTTTCTGTTTTGTCAGTGTCAGACTTTAGATTGAACATTTCTTATAGGACACAATGAAAGCACTGCTCAGAGAAAAGCTTATAGAGCTAAGATCCTACATTGAAAGCACTGGATAGATACCATGCTAGAAACTTAACAACACACCTGAAAGCTTTCTAACAAAAAGAAGTAATGACACCCAACAGCAGATCGCTGAATAAGATTGTAGATAGGGGCACAGGTGATGGTCACAGACAGCAGTGTTGAGCATTCCCTGGGAGAACAGGGAGCTTTATGCCCTAGTTAGCACTAACTGTCAAACTGATATGGCATAAAGTGGCCTTTGTGGTGCATATGTCTCAGCTGAGTTATTGCCTTAATTAGGTCAGCCAACAGGATGATCTGGAGGGATTGTTCTTGATTTTCTTAATGGGTTTAGGAGAGTTGTGGCCAATCTAGTTGGTGCCATTGCTATTCATGTAACCCTGGGCTGTCTAAGAAAGATAGGTAAGCTTGAGCCAACCAGAGAGGAAGAGAGATGGGGAAGGGAATGAGGCCAGAAGCAGTCTTCCTACTTAGTTGTTGCCTTCAAGTTCCTGCCTTGAATTTCTACCCAGACTTCAGTCAGTGAGGGTTTTGTCCTCAAAGTTGCAGGAAAGTTAATCCTCTGATCCTTATTAGCAATCAGAACAAAGAGATTTAAGTGGAGCAATCAGAACAGAGATTTAAGTGGAGCATATAAACCACATCCATTTAGACTATACATAATATTTTGTGTACTCATATGCAAAGCCATTAGGATCTTTTTGGCACAGAGACTAGACCTAGAGACTGACTAGTGAAGGGCACATGCGGCTCCTGTTCTGCAATTATCTTCCTTAAACCTCAAGAAACCATGGTAGGGATTTCCTTTGAAATATTGATACTTGGCTCATCCCTAGTATTCCCGTCACCTGTATGCATAATATTTTTGTTTGTGGACCAGGAGTTCCCAGGACAAATCACACAATCTCCCTACACCCACCCCACAGTGCCTGGAGTCACATGACTAGCCCTGTGATATTCTTGTGTCCAAGTATCAGGCCAGCTCACTGCATTTGAGCCTGGAGGCCATTCCTCTTGTAACCACTGACATAAACTGCAGTTGTCCTATTGTTCTCTTGGGGGCAACATAAGCATATAAAATCAATGCCCTTGATATTATTTCATTGCGTATTTAGTGCACTTTTTCTTTCTTATTCATAAGTCGAAGGTCATTTTAGTTATTTTCATGTTCATTATGATTATAGTAGCGATGAACATGTCTGAGCAAGTGTCTGTGGAGTAGGATGCCAAATCCTTTGATCAAATACCAGGGAGTGGTAAAACTGGGTCATATGGTTGATTTATTTTTAATAGATTTTTTGTTTGTTTTTGGTTTTTGGTTTTTCGAGACAGGGTTTCTCTGTATAGCTTTGGAGCCAATCCTGGCACTCACTCTGTAGACCAGGCTGGCCTCCAACTCACAGAGATCCACCTGCCTCTGCCTCCCAAGTGCTGGGATTAAAGGCGTGCGCCACCACAGCCCAGCTATTTTTAATGTTTAAAAGAATTCTCCCACTACCATGCAGAGTGCCTGCTCCAATTTGCATTCCCACAAGTAATGAATGAGGCCTTTCCTTTTGGCATTTCCCCATCAGTGTGTGTGGTACACTGTTATCCATTCTCACTAAAGTAAATTCCCACTGTGGTTTTAGTTTATGCTTCCTCAATTGCTAAGAATAACCAACACTTTTGGAGATAATTCTTGTTTTTTCTTGCAAGGAGAAAGCCATTTATTTCAAAGCAGATAAGACTTATATACCAACAGCAGCCACAGTGGAAATTTACTCAAGGTTTTCACGCCCAAGTCCTCTGACAATGGGCAGATAATTTGCATTCTTGCATACAGGCCTAGGTGGAAGGAGGAAGTGAACACCTAGTCACAAGTTGGACAGAGAAAACTAAGGGCACCATAGGTTGGAGATAATTCTTAGTCATTCATTTTTATTTTATTTATTTAATTTTGAGAACTCTGCTCAGATCTATAGCACATTTTAACACTAGGTTGTTTCTATTCATTTTATTTCCTTTCCTCCATCGCACCTCTCTTTCTTTATTTCTTTGACAGGAGTTTAAGTGTTACAGGTGAAGTGGGAAACACATCTTGTCAATTTGGAGCCCAGGAATGCCACAAAGTCACACCACAGAACAGACCGCACACAATAGATTTTTTGAGAGGGAAAAAACCCGCAAGAGTGTCAGCCTCTTCTCAGGAAAGAAGCAGCAGAGAACGAGCATCTGACAAGGATATGTACAAGGTTTCTTGGGGGATGGCCTAGGATTAGAAGGCTCATGTGGCCTTATCTTTGGACAAGCTTGGGGATTGCTAAGAATTTTTTTCTGTAAGGCAGGCCATGACCAATAGGTAAACAAAAAAGAGAGGTGGGTACCTAAAACTCCACCAGGACTGAGTAGATGGCCATGGTGTTCAGAAGCAAAGAGATAGATTGCCCTGATACTGTCTACTGAGGATTCCTATGACACTGGCAGTTTGGGGGTCAAGGTAGCCCACTTCTCTTCAGCCATCCATTGCCAGAAGTAGAAGATTGACTGACAGGTGACTTAAGCTTGATGTCCTCACCACAAATGCCCTTCTTAATGGCACCTAGCATACATGGTCTAGGTGATTTACAAATTTTCAGGCAGGCCCAGGTCTGGAGATCCTGCAGACCTCATTTGAAACAGAGACCTATATGCTTTTAGATTCCAGAGGTCAGGGAGCCTGAGAAGTTGCTCTGGGTGTTTGAGAGACCTTCACTAGCATCAGGTATTTTTCAGGCCTTTTCAATCTCTCATAGTACAGATTAAAGGTCTTCCTTAAGAGTTCTGCCTGTGGACTCGGGGATCCTAACAACAGGGAAACTCTGACGAAAGTAAGTCATAAAAGGTTGTTTTCTGTCTGGGGTTTCGGGATCCAGATTGGTGTATTATAAGAGGGCCTTTGTAAGACAGTATAGGAAATGAGATGGGTTTTCATATTTGTCATCTTGGATTTTTTCCATGATTTACTGCTTTAAGAGCTGCCTTGTGGAGACCATCCAGGAGGCAAGTTACAAATTGATCCTTAGTCCTCTGTGGTATTTTAATTCCCTCAGCCCTGACTGTGAGTGTGACATTAGATATTTTCCATCTAGGGTAATGGCCTTAGGAGTTGGAGTAATAATTAGTACCAAATAAGTAGCATGAGAGGGGAACAGATGGACCTTTTATCCCTGATTGGACAGAACATTTATTGAGATAGAAGTGTTGCCCTAGATAATTAGTAGGGATGGGTTACAAAGAAGATTGTGTGTATATTGCATAAGTCTAGACTCAGGATGAGACAGAGAGAAGAAGTCAAATTCTAGAACCTGAATAAATACTCGTGGGCTGTTCCAGAACCTACTTTGGGGTAGGGCATTTTAGGTGATTTGGGTAGAAAGCTAAATATATGGTTCAGTACAAGTAAAGGCAATGATATTTTGTGACTGGGGATTGAGAGGTAGGGAAAAGAAAGCATCCTTGAGGTGTAAGGTAGAGAAATGAGAGGTCTCTGGGGGAGCGTGGGGGGGAGGAGAGTATAGGGCTTGGATATTATTATGGCTTTAAGAAGAACCATTGCTAAGTTGATAAGTTGGAGATTCTGATTCAATAGGTAGGTTCCTTTTGTGTTTTTGTTTGTTTTATGTATGAGAGTGTGGGAGTGGGGAAATGTAGAGTGTAGAAGTTATTTTTTTTCTTGAAGGTTGGAGATGAGAGTCTCAAGTACCTTGAGGCTTTGGAGAGAGACTAGGTGTTGATTGTGGGTGATACATACAGTGGGATTTTGTAATCGAGTGATGAGAGGGTGGACGATGTTTTGCTATCACAGCTAGAGGGAATTGTTGGCACGTGATTACTTTTAATCAACATGGGGGTGAACTCACATGCCAAGATCTGTCCTTTCCAAGCCTAGCAAACATGGCTGTCAGCCATGCGGCTGCCTCCATCCCAATGGGGGACAGCAGTGAAGATGCTAGAAAGTCACATGTTTCCTTTAAGATTACCCATGTATAGATTTTTACAGATTTTTAAAATCCTATTCAATATGCTTACAAATCTTGAGGTACAGAATCTGTACACAACAGTCTTACAAATCTTGAGATAAGATTGTATCATATTGCAATGCCTTAGTAAAAGCTTCATAGAGTTAAACCAAACCCCAAAGAGTTTGAGATGAGTACAATAGCCCCTACTGTGGATAGACTTTATACTCATTTGCTAACCTTTCCCTATCACGTAGTCAGATGGCCCACCTTACATGGGATAGAGTCTTTGGAGGAAACTTAAACAAGGACACTTACTTAGGTCTACAGGAGTGAAAGCCATACCCCACTCCAGAGGGAGATTTTAATTGAAGTATGACAGCATATCACAACACTCAAAGTCTACTCTTACTTAAAAGCACTCAGGTTCATATAAAACTGAAATAGAAAGTTGTGATCAAAAGTGGCTTAGAGGTAGGACACTCTTGAGTCTGGCCTATAGAACTGATAGTACAGGAGAGAAGTGAAAAACAGCAAACATTTACAGCATACTGTAAATGACCTACTCTTTAGCATTCTCCCATTCCCTATAGTTCTGGCTCCCACATCCCACTTTGCAACAGTCTTACAAATCGACCAATTAGAACTTAAAAGACAGGGCATTTACACAGTCTGGGTGGAGGAGACCAGACAAAACAAACAGGGATTGGAGTGGAGAAAAGAAAAGTAGGGAACGGGGAATTATTTCCCCAAATTGCTTT